>NC_133620.1:444284371-444584371 GCF_048593235.1 Sminthopsis crassicaudata
ACAATGGAAATTGAATGTTCTTTCAGCTCAAATTCTAAACTAGTGTATTTTAATACAAAAATGATTTTTAAGCTTTTTCTTTTGGGATGTTGATGTCTTCTATATGAGATTCTCCATCAAATGGGTGATTAATTCCAGTGAAGAAAGCTTTAAGGCTCAATTTCATTTTCTAAAAAAACATTTTATTGTCTTTCAGGTTCACTGAAGTCCCACCAAGATGTCCTGCCAGCAAAGCCAGCAGCAGTGCCAGGCCCCTAAGTGTACCCCTAAGTGTCCTCCCAAGTGTCAGACACCCAAGTGCCCACCCAAGTGTCCTCCTAAGTGTCCTCCTCAGGCTCCATGCCCTCCTCCAGTGTCTTCCTGCTGTGGCTCCAGCTCTGGAGGATGCTGCAGCTCTGGAGGGTGCTGTGGGTCCAGCTCTGGGGGATGTTGCAGCTCTGGCTCTGGGGGTGGCTGCTGCCTCTTTTCCCATCACAGGAGATCTCACAGACGCAGACACCAGAGGTCTGACTGCTGTGACAGTGGCAGTGGACACAGCCAGCAGTCTGGGGGCTGCTGTGGAAGCTCTGGAGGCTGCTGTTAATCTGGTATCTTGACCCACGAAGAGCTGAAGACTCAATTAATTGCTTCCACTCCCTTTTCTCTTCATTGCTTAGCCTTCTGCTTCTCTCCATAGTTTTGAACTGTTTGTATATATTTTAGGTGATAGAGACAAAGTCTATCATTTCATTTTTTCTCAATTCCCCACCGCCATCTCCACTGCAATGCAAACCATCCTTCTCTTCCTCATTTATCCTAAGCAACAATAAAGTTTATTTTTCTGGACAAAGGTGCCTCTTGTTCTCTATTATTTTCCATTATGACTTCTTTCAAGAGTGTTAATATTTCCAGAGACCATCCAGGTAGAAATAGTTAGTGTTCACTTCAATTCACTTCAATCAGACACAAGTGACCATAGAGTGTCAATAGAACAATTATTTAATTATGACAACCAATCTTCCCTGAAAGGATAAACATGCTAAGGCACAGGTGCTTCTGGCTCTGAGTTCTTGGGGAAAGGCCAAGGTTAAAAAGAGAGCAGCTAATTAGGTAGGAGAAGCATCTTGAAGCAGAAATTTTCATGGAACAGAGTCTGGAAGAAGGATTCAGAGGATTCAGCTCTTAACATTAAATCATTCAAGGTTATAATGTCTAAAATATCCATGATCTACCCTTCCTTAGCTTTTCCTCTCTGTACTTTTCCTGGCTGGCTATTTGATCTAGAACACAGGCATATCCAATATTATCCCCCATTCTCAGTTTTCAGAAAAGCTTTCTGTTCGATGCTGAATTGTCCCTGTTTCATTGGTTACAGTCTCATAATCTCAGAAATTTTATAGTGTTTTCAAAGTTTGCCCTGGTCCTTCTAGGTTCCTCTTTTCACTTAATGGAGTTCCTCCAATTCCAGAGACCAGGACCAAACCCAAGTTCTGTGTCCTGACTCCACAAATCTACTTTATTTAGGGGTTTTCTGGACCCTTAATGGCCTTCTCCTTCTCACTCAATTCATATCTCAGGACTCCTAGCTCAAAGCTACATTTCAGTTACAGAAACTGTGTTGGAGGGCAATTAATTAATGATTGGAGTTTGGCAACAAAGAAAGGAGAAAATGCACCTTCTTTTCTTCTTTGTAAATATGGAGCACTTTGGCTATGGAATAGGACATATATTGTCATACTCCGTTGGTTTGTTGGCTAAATTTGTGAAGTTTCTTCTAATTTTCTCTTTTATTCTTTGTTTTAAGGGATAGCTCATTAAATAGGGCATAGGGGATGAATTCATTTGGATATCATAAAATGTCAAACAAAATATACCAAAATTTAAATTAATTCTTTATAATTAGGTAACCCATACTGAAGAGCTTGGAATCCTCATTGCAATTTTCACCTTGACAAGTCAAGTCCAACAGAGCAAAGTTACATCTCCCCTCTTGTGTTCTAGGGGGGACATCTAGATAACCAGAATCTGTGTATCTTTTTCTAAATGAGCTCCCATTTCAGTGGGTTCTTTTCAAAATTAATTTCTAGTAACTATTATCTCCCATTTTTCACTGATACTTTTTTTATTTTAATAGTTTTTATTTACCATATATGCATGGGTAATTTTACAACATTGGCAATTCCCAAACCTTTTGTTCTAATTTTTCCCCGCCTTCATATGCATATATATATATATATATACATATTCAAGAAATTATTTTGCTGTACAAAAAGAATCGGACTTTGAAATAGTGTACAATTATCCTGTGAAGAAAATCCAAAATGCAGGTGGACAAAATTAGAGGGATTGGAAATTCTATGTAGTGATTCATAATCACCTCCTAGAGTTCTTTTGCTGGGTGTAGCTGGTTCTCACTGATACATTTTAATGGTTGTTATCACAATATTATTTAATAAATTAACATCAGTTAACTTTTACTAAAAGATTTAATGAGAAAATACAGCAATTAGATGGAGTTAGAAGCACTTACATAGTGTGCCAGAACTGGAGTCAGGAAGACTCATTTTTATGACTTTACATCTGGCCTCAGATATTTCTGGCTTGGACAAGTCAATAACATTATTTGCTTCAATTTCCTCATCTGCAAAATAAATTTTAGAAGGAAATAGCAAACCACTCATATCTTTGCCAAGAAATCCCCAAACCTGGTGTCCAGAAGAGTCATACAAGACTGAAATGAGTAAACAAGAACCAGCAAGAACAGAAGTATAAACATTTCCCCCAATCCTGACATCTGGGGCTCTACTCATCCATGTAGCACTTAAGATGCTTAATAGAGTGGATACAGCCTTAAAATAGTTGCTACAAAGTATTCACCTTCACCAAATTCACTTTGTGAAGTAGCACAATTGATGAATGAATTGCTTATGGCTTTCTTGGATACCCTGACAAGCTGAATTAAGCAGGACTTTGCTCTTCACTGGGCTTGATTGGCTACCAAATTCTGTCATTCATTATATCTCCTAGGACTTGGTGGCTTTCTCTCCTGATTTTTTGAAACTCATAAGATTATAGCCTAGTATGATATTCTTTCATCTTGCACCTGTGCTAAAAAACAAATGTAAAGAAAAGAATAATAAGATATCAATCTAAGAATAGATACCCATGTTCAGAAGTCACATATTTGTATCCCAGATAAAGAAGCCTCTTCCCCCACTCATAGACTTTCAATATCCCTTCTCTTTACAATTAAATATAGATTAGCAAGAAAGAAGGATGAATTATCTGGTTATCTCCTTTGTAAACTTTGTCAGTTTATAGTATAATATTTGCTCAAAAGACTCCTTTTTTTTAAGTGGAGAAGCCTACTGAAAAGATGACCCAGACAAGTCACTTAACTTATGTCTTGGGTTTCTTCAATGACAAAATGGGGGTAATAATGGCATCTACCTCCCAGAATTGTTGTGAGTGTCAAATGATATCACATTTGTAAAGTGCTCAGCACAGTGTCTGGTACATAGTAGGTAGTTAATAAATTGTCAATGGGGTCCTTTTGAATTCTAATATTTTATAATCCCATGATGCTGTGAAGTTATTTTTTTATTTTTTAAAATTAATTTTATAATTATAATTTTTGACAGTACATATGCATGGGTAATTTTTTTAACAGCATTATCCCTTGTACTCACTTCTGTTCCAAATTTTCCCCTCCTTCCCTCTATCCCCTTCCCTAGATGGCAGGCAATCCCATACATGTTAAATATGTTATAGTATATCCTAGATACAATATATGTGTGCAAAACCGAATTTCTTGTTGCACAGAAAGAAATGGATTCAGAAGGTTAAAAATAACCTGGGAAGAAAAACAAGAATACAAACAGTTTACACTCATTTCCCAGTGTTCCTTCTCTGGTGTAGCTGATTCTGTCCATCATTGATCAAATGGAACTGAATTAGGTCTTCTCTATGTTGAAGGTATCCACTTCCATCAGAATATATCTTCATACAGTATCATTGTTGAAGTGTATAGTGATCTCCTGGTTTTTCTCATTTCACTCAGCATCAGTTCATGTAAGTCTCTCCAAGCTTCTCTGTAATTCATCCTGCTGGTCATTTCTTACAAAGCAATAATATTCCATAACATTCATATACCACAATTTACCCAACCATTCTCCAATTGATGGGCATCCATTCATTTTCCAGTTTCTAGCCACTACGAAAAGGGCTGCCACAAACATTTTGGCACATATATCCCCCTTTCCCTTCTTTAGTTTTTCTTTGGGATATAAGCCCAGTAGTGATGCTGTGAAGTTATTACAAAAAGTCCTTTTCAGGAGAAGGGAAACACTCCAGTGGAAAATGGAGGGAACTTCATTGTAGCCCTCAAATCCTGGCCACTGAGACTTCCTACCTTCCTAGTTCTTTGCCACATGCTCACAACCTCATTATTGGCCACATCTGGCTACTTTCATGGTGATGGTGTTGGAAGTTATCCCAGAAGCCACCCCTTTTACTGTCTCAGGCAAAATCCCTTTTCTACATATGACACCACTGAGACTGCTTTACTAAATGACACATTAATTCCTTAACTCACAGATTTTGTTTTTTAGGCTTTTTGAAATATTTAAATTCAATTTTTCTCAGTATAATATTTTTATTTTTTATTTTAATAATATTTAAATTTTCTAAATAATACAAAGACAGTTTTCGACATCCACCTTTGCAAAACCTCATGCTCCAAATTTTTCTCCCTCTCCTTTCCCTTCCTCTCCCCAAGATAGCAAGCAATCTGATACAGGCTAAATTTGTGCAGTTCTTCTAAACATATTTCCATATTTATCATGCTGCCCAAATAAAATCAGATCAAAAGGGGAAAAACACAATAAATTGGGGGAAATTAGCAAACAAATAACAAAAAAGGTAAAAACACTATGTTTGGATCTCTCTCTGGATATAGATAGTACTTTCCATCACAAATCCATTGGAATTGCCTTGAATCACCTTATTGTTGAAAAGATCCAAGTCCATCACAGCTAATCATCACACAATCTTGTTACTGTGTACAATGTTCTTTTGGCTCTGATTTAATTCAGGTTTTATAATGGATGATTAATGATCAACTTTCTTTTATGCAAGGATTTTGTGTGAATATAATAGTTTAAAAGGTTTTTCTTTAATTTAAAATTTAGAATTAAATTTATTCAAAATAAGTTAACAAAGTTTCTTTAAGGAAATTGAGCCACCAGCAAAAGAACATCCCCATAACTAAAGGGATGAACAGTTCTAAAGAAAATGTACAAGATTAAGGAAACAACACTCACAAGAAAAAGCTAAGAGTAGAGGGATGGGGAGGTAGATGGAGAAGGAGAGTAAGACCAGAAAGAGAAAAGATAAAGGAATCTAAAGATCTCACTTTCTTAGCAGAGAGCTCTCCAACAGATAAGGAAAGAGGCAGAGACTGTAAGAGCACAAGTCATTCAGAAAGTGTGCTGGAGAACAATTCTGGGGGTAAAGCCAAAGGATTTTCCCTCTTGTGTCTCCCCTGAACCTACAAATTTGAAGAAAGATGGGTTGGCTGGCCAGCTAGTCCTCTTCTCAATGGGCATGTTGAAAGAAAAGCCTTCTCCCAACCACAGAGGCCTGCACAGAAAGGGAAATCTTTCTGATCTCACATAATCATCTTCCTACCATTTCTATAGTGAGATAAGGTTGAAAGCATTCTAATTCCATGATCTCAGATGATCTTTACAATAACTCTGTGAAGTAAGAGCCATTATCCCTATTTCACAGATGAGAACACTGAAGTTGAGAAAAGTCAATGGCTTACCCAAAGTTATACATTGCTTGAGATAGGATGAAACATCAGGTCTTCCTGACTCCAAGTTCAATGCTCTATCCACTATCCCTTCTAGACTTATTTTAAGGGTTCTACTCCACTACTTCTAATAAAGAGGGGAAAAGGGTTAATTAGAGTGAACAACTCTTCCTAGCTTCCCAGACTACAGAATCAGAAGATTTCTACTCCTTCCTATGTGATTTTCTCAAACTCTCCTATTATTGACAAGTGTTTCTATTGACAGATCCCAATACCTCCTCTCTATGCTCTTCCATTCTAGGCCTCCTAGCCTCTGTGAAGAACCTTTTATTAACTATCCTCAATTAAGAACTGAATGGACTTCTTCCTTACTCCTGACATCACAAGGAACAAGAGAAAACACCTTTATCACCTTCTTGCCTCCAAATTAACACAATGCACTAAAGATCAGTGGAATCATTGAACTCTCCTCCCAGCTCTAGTCTTTCACAGGAATAGAAAACTACAGGGATTTTTAAAACTTCCCTTTAGTTCCAAGTCATGGACTTAATATTGAGTGTCTAAAATTATAGTTGACTAAATGGGGTGGGGACTGGGTGACAAACAGGACTAGATCCTTTCCTGTTATCATCATTATCATTGCTATCTTCTTCATCATAAAAAGTACCTTTAGTGCTTTATGAAAACCAGTGACATACTGTATCTTATCTCATCACCATGAACTTTGCCATCATCAACTTCATCAGTATCATCATCATTAGTTAAGCCAGCAGGAAGGCAGGACCTTTATACAGAGACATCCCCAGGACTAATTCACTTCAAATAATAAGACCAAAGAATGATGGATTTGTATCCATATTTGTCATGCTGCACAAATAAAATCAGATCTAAAGAGGAAAACACACTAAATTGGGGGAAAATAGCAAACAAATAACAAAAAAGGTGAAAACACTATGCTTGAATTTCTCTCTCGAAGTGGATGGCACTTTCCATCACAAATCACCTAATCCAGTCTTCTCATTTTATAGGACAATACATGGAGATTTTGAGCATGAAAATGATTTAAACAAAGTCTCATAGGAAATAAAGAGCAGAGCCAGAACTAACCCAGATCTCTTGACTTTGTCTTCCAGCGTTTTATCTCAGTATGAAGCAACAGAGAGAGAGAGAGAGAGAGAGAGAGAGAGAGAGAGAGAGATCTTTAAAATGGATTCTGCTTTTGGTGAATAAAAACATCTCCTTTTCAAGAAATCATAAATTTCTTTGGATGGGAGTGAAGACAATTTTATAATTTAAAAAATCTTTTTATTATGGTTAGCAAAGCAAATTTATATTTTTTGGACCAGTTTTCTTTAAAATCTCTGTATTCCTTCTCAAACCAACCTTCTGAAAATTACCAGCTCAGTCTTTGTCCATGGGCTGCCAGATAAAATTTTTTTATTCAAAACTTCTCTTTGAGGACCATCTATACACAATATGGATGAAAATTTCAGTGAATAGTTCGAGGAAGAACATGCAAGTGGAACATGTTGGTATGTCCCGCAAGTGAATCAGTGCCTCATATTCAGGTTTCCTTTTCCACTGTCTTTTATGGGGAGGGATATTCTTCAGAGCATGTAAAGGAAAGAGGATGGAAATTGTCTGTCTTGTTTACTTTTTACTGGAAATGTGACCTTTTATGTGGCTTCATCTCAGAGACAGAGAGATATAGGGAGACAAGGAAAGAAACAGAATTAGAGAATGAACAAGTCATTTATCTGGAGGATGACTTCATGCTGAGAGAGGAGGAAACTCTATATCAAGGTATTCCAAGGTCTTGGCAGGGTCACAGGCATGTAATAACCTTAAAAATTCAGAAATATTTGTCTATAAAATATGTTATGATGGAAAAAGATGATCACAGTGCTTAGGGGACATGGATGTAATTAGGGCATAAAGGTGATACTGAGATAGGCAAAAACAGATAATACATGACTCTAAAGGTAATGTATAAATCCTTCTCATCCTGTCCCCATCAACCAGAACCTCATACATGTAAATGCCCCTGGGGATCCTAGATAAAAATAATCTCTCACTGCTCTGATATTCTATAGCATGGAGTCTTATGATATTTACCTTGTATTACACAGAATTACAATTAGTGGTGAATTTGCTATCCTTTGATTAGAATACAGATTCTGAGTTGAAATCTGGCTCCAGAATCTTTTTGGGTGTATGACTCTGGGCAAGTCACTTAGCCTATCACAAACTCAGTTTCCTCAGTTATATAATAAGAAAAAGTATAGCCCCAACTGCCAAGAATATACTGATAATCAGATGAGATAGTAAATATAAAACATTTACCAAATATTAACAAGCAAGACAAATTTTAGCTACTATTAGAGTAATATTACTGAGAACAGGAAGTGTATCTCATTCATCTTTTTTTTTTTCTCATCAAAAGCTTTTAACAAAGAATTTTATTCTCAATAAATACTGAATAAATGAAATTGGTAAATGAATACATCAGTTGATGAATAAATGGATGGATGGGTGGCCACATATTTCCAATTTTTTAGTTTCCCTTTGAAAAAAGAAAAGTGGGGTTTGGAGAAGTGTCTTAAACATATTTGAAAGATGGGAGAACATGTTTGAAGATCTTTGTTGAGGGGTGATTTTGTATATGAGTAGAGTTAAATAAACCTTGGAGAAGCTAAAGACAAAGGGAACTGGTCCAGAGGAAAAAACATCAGATTATAACTTTAAATAGTAAAGATCTCAAGGGTCATATATTCCTTTTTTTTCCTCATAGAGTTGAAGAATCCAAAACCTGGAAGTTGAAGCAACTTGCCACAATATACACATAATAAGAGGCCAAGCAAGGATTTGAATTTAGGTGCTGTAACTATAACTGAAGAGCTCTTTCTACTGTCCTTTCCTGCATCTTATACAGAACAGTAGGGCATGAGGCCACATGGAAATGTCTAGAAAGGGACAGAGCCTCAGTGACTGAAGCAGCTAGAGCTTTTATCCAACAATCATTGTGCTTTCCAAAATAGTTATTTGAACTGAGGGCTCCCAATTTTTTCTAAGAATTGGTCCAACTGAAATCACCATCTGGATTCCCTCTTGCTCCAGCAGTTGCCTTAGCTATGTCTTAACATCATGGTCTGATGAAAAGAATGAGAACTTCATTTGGGGGAAATCATGGTTTAAATCCTTGCTAATTCACTTAGTACTTCTATGTCTTTGTATAAGTCATTTGTCTCTCAGAATCACAATATCTTCAACTTTAAAATGTCAATTAAGTGAAATGTCTTTTAACATCTTTTGACAACTCAATGATTTATGCACAGAAAGAAATAAGTATATGGGAATTTAGAGAATGTCAGGAATTGTCTGAGACATACCTAGAGTTGGGAAAGACACGCTTCCTCCTACTGAGCTGGGTGTTGTGCCACCAGATCAGCCTGGGATGTCCTATAAAAAGGTGTCCCTGTCTCCTCATCCACTCTGGTTCTTCAAGCAGAGAGCTCCAATCTGTGTCTGAATCAGGGTAAGTGTCTGAATGAGGGCCTGCGGGAGAGTTTGAGTAGGGTATTGGAGGAGAGAAAAGGAGAAGCAAAGCAAAGAGAGATGGGGTTGGGAAGAGGAGCAACATTTGAGATGAAGACAAATGGATAGAGGGACTGAGGAGGAGGAAAGAGTTAAAGTGAATGAGAAATACAATGCCTGGTAAAAATAGAATCTTTGGCCTGGTAGAGACTCCATTGGGATGTCCTCAGAAATAACCAGAAAAGGGCCTGGTTTCTCTGTGAGGATGAAGGGGAGGAAGAGCAGTGATTTCCTCAGGATGTAGAAGGAAGCCATGATCTCTTCCATAGGACACACATAATACTATTTAACTTTTAAGACTTATAGTTTTCCTAGTTCTGAAATTCTCAGAAGGTATATAAGAATATATTCATGCATATATAGAGACAGAGGAAGAGATAGAGGCAGAGAGTCAGAGGAGAGGCGGAAATTGTAGATAATCTCCTCAATTGTTATAAAATGTGTGTTCCTTCAACTTAAAATCCACCTCAAATGCACTTTAATGAAGGAATGATTTTGTTAAGTCTTTTCTTTCTGGATATTAATGTCTTCTATATAAAATTCACCATCATTTTAGTGATCATTTCCAGGTGAAGAAAACTTTTAAGGTTTGGTTTCATCCATTTGAAAAAAAATTCCTCTATTGTCTTTCAGATTTACTGAACTCCCACAAAGATGTCCTGCCAACAAAGCCAGCAGCAGTGCCAGGCCCCCAAGTGCCCCCCTAAGTGTCCTCCTAAGTGCCAGACTCCTAAATGTCCACCCAAGTGTCCCCCCAAGTGCCCTCCCCAGGCTCCATGCCCTCCTCCAGTTTCTTCCTGCTGTGGCTCTAGCTCTGGAGGATGCTGCAGCTCTGGGGGATGCTGTGGGTCCAGCTCTGGGGGATGTTGCAGCTCTGGCTCTGGGGGTGGCTGCTGCCTCTTTTCCCATCACAGGAGATCCCACAGACACAGACAGCAGAGGTCTGACTGCTGTGACAGTGGCAGTGGGCACAGCCAACAGTCTGGGGGCTGCTGTGGGAGCTCTGGGGGCTGCTGTTAATCTGAAGTCCTGTCCTAAGAGAAGCAGAAGAAGCAATTGACTGACTCTACTCTCTTTCCTCCTCATTCCTTAGCCTCCTCTCAGTATTGATTTGAACTTTTCAGATTTCTTAGGAGATGGAGAGAAGTAAGATCAATCACTTCATTTTATCTCAGCCTCCCCAGAAACAAACCATCCTTCTCTTCCTCATGTATCACAAGCAACAATAAAAATTTTTTTCTGGTCACAGCTGCCTCCTATTCTGTTTTTTTCCCTTTGCAACTTTATTCAAGGTTCCCTTCTTGTTAATGGTCCCACAAACTCTTCTGAACAATGTCTTGATGAGTAAGCAATGATTGTTGGTAGTAAGGCTGGAAGGCTGGGTAAGGTCTCTTTCCTTCAGACTGAAGGAGACCCAGAGGGTATCTGTATAGAAATTAAAACACCCATCCCAAAAGACAAATGTGCCTAAGCACAGGTGCCTCTGACTCTGCGTCACTAGGGAAAGGCCAAGGCTCAATCCAAGGTGAAAAGGAGAGAGGCTAACCAGATAGGGAAACAACCTTCTGCTGGAAGCAGACACACTCAAGAGATAGAGCCTGGTGGGGGGATTCAGGAGGATATAGCTCTTTCTGTTCAGGTTTGATCTATCCCTACTTACCTTTTCCCTATCTACACTAGTACTAGCTGTTTGAGTCAGAGCAAAGACATATCCAACACTGTCCCATGCTGGTTTTTTAGAAAATCTCTCTCTCTCTCTCTCTCTCTCTCTCTCTCTCTCTCTCTCTCTCTCTCTCTCTCTCTCTCTCTCTCTCTCTCTCCTGTCCCTCTTTCATTGGTTACAATCTTCTGAATCTCAGAAAAGTTGAACATCTGCCATTGTCTTTCTAAGGGCTCTTCATCACCTTGAGGAAGTCCTCCCAATTTCAGTACCCAGGACCAACCCCCAGGTCTTCTGACTTCACTTTTCTACCACCTTTCTGGGTATTTTCACATGCTTTCTGGACCCATATTGGTCCTCTCCCTTTTCTTCAAATCTATTTACCCAAGAGTCCTAGCTCAAAACTATACTTTAGCTTCAGTAAAAATACTATAAGAATTGATTAATGACTGAACTTAGAGCAAAAAAAAAGAGAAAATACATCTTCTTGTGCTTGCAGAAATGGAGGTCTTTGGCTGTGGAATAGAGTATACACTGTCAGACTTGGTTGGCCTATGAGTTGATTTTACAAAGCTTCTTACTAGAAACTGAGTGGATACCCATCAGTTGGAGAATGGCTGAATAAATTATGGTATATGAATGTTGTGGAATGTTTTATTGCTCTATAAGAAATAAT
Source organism: Sminthopsis crassicaudata (assembly GCF_048593235.1). Classification (NCBI taxonomy): domain Eukaryota; kingdom Metazoa; phylum Chordata; class Mammalia; order Dasyuromorphia; family Dasyuridae; genus Sminthopsis; species Sminthopsis crassicaudata. Next base: position 444,296,096 of record NC_133620.1, read on the forward strand.
CAGCAGGATGATTCAGAGAAGCCTGGACTTACATGAACTGATGCTGAGTAACATGAGCAGAACCAGGAGATCATTGCATATGGCAGCAAGAAGACTATACAATGATCAATTTTGACAGATGTGGCTCTTTTCAACAATGAGATGATTGAAGCCAATTCCAATGGTCTTATGATGATGAGAGCCATCTACATCCAGAGAGAGGACTGTGGGAATTGGGTATGGATCATAACATAGCATTTTCACTCTTTCTGTTGTTTGCTTGCATTTTCTTTTCTTTTTCTTTTTTTTTCCTTTTTGATCTGATATTTCTTGTGCAGCAAGGTATTTATATAAATATGTATACATATATTGGATTTAACATATTTTAACCTGTTTAACATATTGGATTATTTGTCATCTAGGGTAGGGGGTGGGAGGAAGGGGAAAATCTGTAACACAAAGTTTTACAAGGATCATTGTTGAAAAATTATCCATGTATATGTTTTGAAAATAAAAAGCTTTAACTAAAAGAAAACAAAGCTTTTTTTTTTTCATTTTTTGTTCTAATCAATAATTTACTGGGTAAAGGACAGAGGATGGATTCATTCAGATATGAATGTGAAGTTAAGGAAAATGTACCCAAATTATAAGATAAAGCAATCCTTTATTATCATGTAACCCAGAGTGAGGACATGGAGATCCTCATCCCAACTCTCATTATGTTCTAGAGGTACCATCAAGGGATTCCAAGTATCTTTTTCTAATACTGTTCACTGAGAACCTATTTCAGTGCTTTCTCCTCAATACCAATCTCTAGTAATAATATCTGTTTTATATTACTGATATTTTCAACTTATTAATACCACAGTATTGTTTAACAAATTAACATCAGTTAGCTGGATGGATTCATTGAAAAAAATTATATCAAGATAAGAAGGATAAACATTTTTCCCCACACCAAAATTTGAAACATACTAATCCCTATAATCTCTAGGCCCCTGAAGAGAATGAACTCATCTGTAAAGTAGTTGCTAAAAAGTATTCATCCTCATCAAATTCACTTCTTAGAGTTACATTGTTGATGAATGAATTATAGCTCCTTTTTAATGGTTTTCTTAGATACCTTAGAGCTAAGCTAGACTTTGTTTTTTATTATACATGGCTGTCTATAACATCTACCATGGACCATATCTGTTTATCCCCAAACCACTAGTCAATTGCAGTTTTAGACGCTCAATTTCTAACTCTCCAATGCCAGTGTCAGAATCTATAATTAAACCCAAGTCCCTTTAATCCAAAACCAGCACAATTCCAGCACTAAAAGTAAGCTTTCACCTAAAAGTATCATATCTCAAAAGATGAAATTGGAAGCAGACTGGTGATCACCAGTTAGGTGTGCTAGAGTACGGATTTCTTTTGCACATGAATTGGCCAGGATGGTCAGTGGGCCCCTTTGGAACCCCAACATTCTGTGATCATATGATGCTGTGAAGCCAGTGGAGAGTGGAGATAAATATTTCAGGGGAAAATGAAGGTATCTTAGATATAGCCTTCAAATGCTGGCCACAGTTTCCTAGTCCTTTGCTACATGATCACAGCATCAGCCCTGGCCCCAAAGGCCTGTGACTGTGCTGGAACGTTGTTCAGAAGTTACCTATTCCAAACCTTTGGCCTATAGCTCGATTCTCTCCACAGGACACCACTCAGACTGCTCACATTTGAAGGCCACATCTAAGATACATTCGAGAATGACTTTTTAATTAGTATTTATATTGAGATTTTGTGTTAAATGAATAATCTTCCCTTTTTTCCAATGTGAGGTAGGTGAAGGGAAAAGTTATAAGTTTGGAGGATTATTTAATTTATAATTAAATTTAACATTAAATTTGTTATAAATCACCATTGTTTCCTGAAGAAAATGGAGTCACCACCACCAACAACAAAAAAATCCCTATAACTAGAGGGACAACCAACTCTAGAGAAAATGAACAATAAGAAAGCAATTCTCACTAGGAAAGCCAAAGACTAAGACTATGGGAGACTTGGAAGAAAGAAGAGTGATACCAGGAAGAAACAAGAAAGAAATGTCCAAAGATTCCAAGAGAGATCCCCAGTAGTCAAAACAAGAGGTAGTGCTTGTGAGATAAAAATGATTAGAAAATGTTCAAAAAGATAATTCTGTGATTAAGATTGTAGGATTCTCATTGCTGTGTGTGGATTGGAGAAAATGGTCAAGCTGGTCAGCTGCCCCTCTTCTGAATGGGGAATGCTGAGGGAAAGGCCATCTCCCAATCACAGAATCCTGATGGATAGAGGGAGCTGACCATTTTGCATGGTTCCTCCACAATGATCTCACATCATCATCTTCCCATTTCTATAGTGAGTTAAGGTTGAAAGCACTCCACCTCCACGATCTCATATGATCCTCACAACAACTCTGTGAGATAAGAATGATTGTGCTCATTTCACAGATCAGGACATTGAACTGAGAAAAGTCAATTATTTAGCTAAATTCACATAATGATTGAGACAGGATGCAACCTCAGGTCTTCTTGATCCTAAATTCAGCACTTTACCCAGTATGCCTTTGAAACTACATATGATGAGGTCAACTTTACTCCAACCAGCAGATGGGAAAAAGAGTTAATTAAAATGAACCATTCTTCCTAGCTCTCCTGGCTATCTAATTAGAAGCTTTCTATTTCCCCTTATATAGATTTCTCAAACTCTTCCATTATTGACAACTGTTTCTTTTGGCAAAACTCAACACTGCATCCTCAGCTCTTTCCCTTTGCTTCCCTAGCTTCTTTGAAGTCCCTTGTCTCTCATATCCTAAATAAGAACTCTTTTCTTACTCCTGACAAAATGGGGACCTAGAAAAATCACCTGAACCATCTTCTTGTCTCCATACTGATAGAATGCACTTAAATTTGATGTAATCTCTCAACTTTTCTCCCAATTCCAGTCTTTCATGGGGAAGGATAAGTATAAAGACAGTTCTCATTCCTTCCCTAAGGATCTAACCCACAAACTTTGTGTTGAGTGTCTAAAATTGTAGCCAATTGTACGTGTTTAACATATATTGGATTTATTGCCATCTGTGGAAGGGGGTGGGAGGGAAGGAAAGAGAAAAAAAATTGGAATACAAGATTTTGCAAGGATGAATGTTGAAAATTATGCATATGTTTTGAAAATAAAAAGCTTTAAAAAATAAAATTGTAGCTGACTAGTTGGGTGGGGACTAGGTAATGAGCAGTTCTGGATCTTTCCCTGCTCTCATCATTGCCATTGCAGTTTTCTTCATCATAAAAAGGCACTTAGAGTAACCTGGCATTCAAATAGTACTTTCAAGTTGGCCAAGCCCAGGTACCGCCTTTCTCTCATCTGATCGTCATCACCTTTATCACCATCTATGCCATCATCATTACTAAAGTCAACAGGAATGCAAGGACCTCTAGATTCATATATCTCTGGGAGTAACTCACTTCCAATAATAAGATCAAAGAAGAATTGATTTAGAGCCAGAATAGAGCTCAGAATTTATCTAAGCCAATCTCTCACTTTACCAGTGAATGTATTAAGACTCTAACAATGGAAGTGATTTAAACAAAGTCTCACAGGGAATAAAATGGCAGAATCTGAATCTCACCCAGATGCTCTGGCTTTATCTCTAGGCCTTTTGTCACTGTATCATATCACATTAAATTAAAAAAAATAAAAAAGTGTTTTAAATTAATTCTCATTTTGGTGAATAAGGAAAGTTAATCAAGCTGATAATTCTTCCATAAAGTAACTTTTTATTTTAATTTTAAATATATATTAAATATATAAAAATATATTCTTTTGTTCTCTTCAATACACATGTATGGAAATTTTGGGGTTTTGTGGAATCAGTTTTCCTTAAAATACATGTTCCCTACCCCAACCAGCCCAATTCTAGACATGGATATACCTTTTTCCATTAGACTCCCTCTATAGGACTCTTAGATCAGTTTTATTCAAAAACAATATTTGAGGACTATCTATACACACATGAGACAAAACATTAATGACAGCTTTGGGACAGGACTGGCAACAGGGACATGGTATGCTGTAACTGGGACATAGTATGCTGTACAATGATACAGTGCCTCATGTCCTGGCCTTTCTTTTGAGAAATATTTTCCAGGGACTGTAAAGGAAAGGGGATGCATGATGTCTGCCTTATTCATTTTTGACAGAGTACATGAATTTTCATGTGGTCATATATCAAATAGAAAAAGGCAGAAAGAGAAAGAGAGAATGAACAAGTGATTAACCAAAGGATAACTTTATGTTGGCAAGAAAATAAGAAATATTTATCCCAAGGTGTTCCAAGGTCTTGGCAGAATGACAAGTGTGTCATGAACAAGTAAACATTAACAAATACGTGTTAATGGGACGGGAGGCAGCTTGTTATGATGGGAAAATTATTGATACTTTGGGGAGACAAAAAGCAAAGTACAAATCATTCTTATCCCACTTCATCAGATAGTACTTCATCTATACAGATGATCAGGGCGTCCCCAGAGAAAAATAATTACTCACTGCTTTACCCTTCTATATCCTGGAGTCAGTATAATTCCTTAGGCATTTCTCTTATCTTACACTGAATTATAATCATTTGTGAATTTTATATCTCTTGAGAGGGGTACAGATTTAGGATTAATATCTTGCCTCAGATGTTTTTTAGTTATATAATCCTGGGCAGGTCACTCAATTTCTCTCAAACTCAGTTTTCTCAGCTGTACAACTGGGAAAGTCCATACCAACTGTCTCCCAGGATTATACTGAGGATTAAAAGATATTATATGTAGAGCTCTGACCTAAACTCACTGGGCTAGATAAAATTTAGTTACTATTTGAAATAATATTTTAGAAGATAGTAACTGTATGTTATTCACTTTTTTCTCCTCAAAAACTTAGTACAAAATCATTTATTCAACTAATTGCTGAATGTATATAATGGATAAATGGATGGATTGTCACTTACTCCCAACTATTGGGTTGCCACCTGAAAAAAGGACTGGTGGGAATGTGAGAAAAAGTAGGCCTTTTACCTGGGTCACTGTTCATTGTCTCCAGGATGAAGAGATGGAAGAACAGATTCAAAGGTCAGAGTTGAGGGATGTTTTGTGTAGGAATAGAGCTACAAAGGTAAAAACCCATTGAAATAAGTCCATATGAAGCTAAAGACAAGGTGAAATGATCCATGCTCAACTGTGGAATTACATTAGATATTTAGAAGGATATTGGAAGTCTTCATTTTAGAGATGAAAAATCCAGCACATGGGAGTTGAAGTGTCTTTTCCTAACTCATACAGGTACTAAAAGGAAGAAGAAAGAATTGAATTGAGATCCCTTAATTCCAATTTAAAGACTTTCCCCCACTGCATGTTATACAGGACCACAGATCATGGGGCCACATAGAAATTACTAGTAATGGACAGAGATTCAATGACTGAAGCCCCTTGAGCTTTTTGCCCAATGACTAGAGTTCATGGCAGTTCCTTAAATTGCTATGTGAGTGGAGGGCTCTCAGTTTTTACAAATAACATGAAAGCAGCATCTGGATATGTATCTTGGATATGCCTTGACCTGTTATAATGAAAAGGATATGGACTTCATTTTGAGGGACTCTGGTTTAAGCTCTGTCTAATTTATTCACTGTTTCTGTGACCTTATTGTCACTCTAGACATCAGTGTCTTCATCTATAGAATAAGGCAATCAGATTAAAGGACTTCTAACATCCCCCGATACCTTAATGATCCATGAGCTGGCACATGTCAGTGCATATGAGTTTGGAGAATGTCAGGAATCACCTGCCACATGCCAGGAGTTGTGAAAGATGCTCTTCCTCCTGGAGAGCTAGATCTCATGCTAGCAACTCAGCCTGAGATGGCTATAAAAGATGTCCCTGCCCTTGGCTCCTCACTCATTCTGGTTCTTCAGCAGAAAGCTCCTGTCTGTGTCTGTGATCAGGTAAGTGTCTGCATGAGAGCCCAGGGGGAAGCTTGGAGCACAGTATTTGTGGAGAGAGGAGAATAGAAAGCAGAAGAGAGAAGTGAGAGGGAAGACAACTGAAGAGATGAAGGAAGATGGATAGAGAGACTGAAGAGGAAAGAGTTAAACTGTGTGAGAAGTACAGCAGCTGGTGAAAAATGGAAGCTTATACTTTGGATTTGTTTTAGTTTGATGTCTAATTTGGATATCCCCAGAAGAGCTGAAAAGGGTCTGGTTTCTGGGCAAAGGGGTTAGGACAGGAAGGAACGGCAATAGTCTGAGGTACCAGAAACTGCAAGGTACTAGAATTCAAAGGATGTCCTCAAGATGTCAAGGGAAGTCTTCCTTTGTCCTGTGGAACACAAATACCACTGCCTAACCCTTATGAGTTTGCATATTTTTCCTCATTCTGCAGTATCCAAGAGGTATATATGTATATGTACATATGTATATGTATATGTATGTATTTATATACACACACACTAACACAAAGAGAGACAGAAAGAGGGGAAAACCGACAGACAGACAGACAGACAGGGAAAGAGGAGAAAATATTACTGATTTCCAGAATTAATATAAAATAAACATTCCCTCTTCCCAAATTCCAACCCATTTGACACAGGAATTATTTTGTTAAGTCTTTTCTTTCTGGATATTGATGTCTTCTAGGTAAAATTGACCATCACACTGTGGATGAATTACACTGAAGAAAGCTTTTAAGACTTGATTTCATCTATCTAAACACATCCTTTACTGTCTTTCAGGTTTACTGAGCTCCCATCAAGATGTCCTGGCAACAAAGCCAGCAGCAGTGCCAGGCCCCTAAGTGCCCCCCCAAGTGTCCTCCTAAGTGCCAGACTCCTAAATGTCCACCCAAGTGTCCACCCAAGTGTCCCCCCAAGTGTCCTCCCCAGGCTCCATGCCCTCCTCCAGTTTCTTCTTGCTGTGGCTCTAGCTCTGGAGGATGCTGCAGCTCCGGGGGATGCTGTGGGTCCAGTTCTGGGGGATGCTGCAGCTCTGGGGGATGCTGTAGCTCTGGCTCTGGGGGTGGCTGCTGCCTCTTTTCCCATCACAGGAGATCCCATAGGAGCAGGCGCCAGAGGTCTGACTGCTGTGACAGTGGTAGTGGGCGCAGCCAGCAATCTGGAGGCTGCTGTGGAAGCTCTGGAGGCTGTTGTGGTAGCTCTGGGGGCTGCTGTTAATCTAATCCCTTTGACTAAGAAGAGCAGTGTCTTAGAAATGAAAAAATGCTCCTGACACTGATCCCTAATTCTCGTTTCATTTTCATTATCCCTCTTCTCAGGATCATGGGTAGCTGAAATACCCTGAAGGGACTTACAAAGTTCAAGAAGATATTTGATCTTATCTCAAAACCTTAGATTTCAAAGTTGGGCCCAAACTTTGCCTTATTTATCTTTTACAACAATAAACCTCCCTGTGGTCACAATTGCTTCCTGGTCTCAATTTTTCTATTTGTTATTCACACTCTTGTACTCCTGTCCAATTCTTCATGACCCTATTAGGGGTTTTCTTGGTAAAGATACAGAAGTAGTTTTCCAATTCCTTCTCCAACACATTTTACAGATGAGGAAACTGAGGCAAATAGGATTAAATGATTTGTCCAGAGTCTCACACATTGTATCTGAACTGGGATTTGAACTCAGAAAAATTAGTCTTCCTGAGTCTAAGCCTAGCATTATATTCAGTGGGCCACCTAGCTTTCTACAATTTTTCTATGCTATAAACTAAAAGTTTTCTTATTATCAATGGTCCCCCAGAATTCTCTTTATTCTGTTAAAAGGCCATATTAGGATGGTTAGTTCCATTTGGGTTTTTGTTTTTTCAGGTGGTCCAAAATAGAAAAAGCACTTGGATTTTGAAGAACTACTTTCCTCTCATCCTCTGTCTGGAGAAATACCACATTCTCCCCAATCACTGCTGCTTGATACCTCTCTTTGCTCTTCCTTCCTCACAAAACTGAGGTGTTCATGAGCTCCTTCTATCTTGCTTAGTAAACTCCTTCCATGTAGTGACACTCATCCAACTGTGGTACTCAATTTGGATTATTACCTCTGATGTTTGAGTTTGCCAAGCCTTTTTTGGGCTGCTTATCCATCTTGAATGTCTACTTATCACCCAACTCTCATCTATGGCTCTGAGAATCTGTAATATATATAGTGATCACATTTTAGTAAACCATTCTAGCAGACTTGCTAAACCAGGTAGAAATTAACCAATAGGCCTTGTATTTGTCAAGTTTGTGAAGATTTTTTCTCAGCAGAATGGGTATTTAAGAATAACTTGTTTCAAAGGCTATGAAAGTGGCTGAAGCAGGTGCTGTGAAGTGCTTAGAGCTTAGAGCTTGGTCAGATATCAAAGATACCAATATCATCCAATACACTTTGGGCCATCACCAGTTGTCTTGACGTATGTATTGTCTTGCTGATGATTCTGGAAGAGCAAGGCTGACAATTTTGCACAGATCTTCCTCACCTAAATACAATTCACACTCCAGTCAAGACATCATTAATATATGGAATACCCATATGGAAACACTCTCCACTGACATAATAGTTAGCATCCATTTCACTTTAAGAAAATAGTAAGTTAATTCACACTGTACTGAACATTGCTCATGCAACATAATCACTCCCACTTAACATACCTAAAAGACATAGTCACTGGAAAGATTCAGTACTTCCAACATTCTAGGGATAACCCTAGGTATCTGTTCTCTTAATTGTTGGCTCACAAAGCCCCACCAGTGATTCAGTTGGTTCTTTAAGAAAGGCATTAATTGGGACAGCTAGGTGGTGCAGTGGATAGAGAACCAACCCTGAAGTCAGGAGGACCTGAGTTTAAATCTATCTCAAACACTTAATACTTCCTAGCTACATGTGACCTTGGGCAAGCCACTTAAACCCAATTACCTCAGTAAAAAAATTCATTAATTTACTCAAATAGAATAAAAAACTCTAGAATCCAGAATGGGAAAAGTGTATGCATGAATTTAAAATACAAAGAAAATCAGCTTCCTTGATTGGGCCTTGATATTCTTCTCTCCAGAAGGTCCTCAAAAAAATTTCACTATTCAATTGGATTGGCTCTTTACAGGGCATGGTATCATCCTGGACTGGTGACCTAACTGGACTACTCCTCCCTGGGAAATATCTCCACTAGAAGGGCTTATAAGGGGCTGAGCTGGGTCAAGAAGGTCCTTTGATGGCTCTGCTAGCTTCTGCCATATTCTGCTATTGCTGGCCTGAGTGGTCAAAGGGTCTTCTCTGGACCTAGTGTCTCTGCTCTTCAATGAGAAGCTACAGCCTTTTTTCCACCTTTAATCATCGACTAGACTAAGAATTCATATGCTACAACATGACTAATATGGAAATGTGCTTAAAATATACATGTATAAACTAGATCAGATTGCTTGTTGCCTTGAGGAGGAGGGAGGGAAAGAATGGAAGAAGAAAAAAATGGAACTCAAAATCTTACAAAAGTGGATGTTGAAGACTTTCCTTACATGTAATTTTAATTAAGCAAAGAAAAGATCACAAAAGATTCAATAGTTTCTATTATATGAAATGGAAAAAGCTTTTCCATGAACAAAATTGAAACAGTGAAGATAAGAAGAGAAAGCTTCATTTTGAGAGAGAGGGATAATGTCCATCAAATCTCTCTAAAAGGGTCTTATATAGAAGATATATAGGAGATGGATACAAATATATAAGATTATGTTTCATTTCCCAATTTATCCATTGTGATCTAGAGGATGTGAACAAAGGATTCTCAAAAGTAGATTTTAAAATTCTTAATGTATATGTGAAAGGTAGTTCTAATCATTAATAAGAGATATAGAAATCAAACAATTCCAATATATTTTACCTAGAAAATTGAAGAACTAGCGAAAGAAATAAGCAATTTTGGAGGGGATGTAAGAAGATAGACACATAATGCTGATGGTAGTGCTATGAATTGCTCCAACTATTTTGGAAAGTAATTTGTCCTTGTGCTTAAAAAAAGTCTTAAAATGTGATCAAAGTAAGCCAGATTACTCTTGGTTTTTTTTTTTAAAGAGTTAAATGTTCATATCTTTTAACACAGAGATTCCACCACTAAGCTTATACACTCAAGAAGATCAAAGACTGAGAGAAAGCTTCCATACAATCAAAATATTAGCAGCCCTTTTTGTAGTAGCAAAGAACTGGAAATCTAGATGTCCCTTTATTGGAAAATAAACGAATTGTATTACATCTGGGATCCAGGCTGGTCTGAGCATATCTAGTTCACCTAAAAAGTAGACATCCTTGAGGGGCCTTGGAGTATGTCCACATTGCTTAATATAGTGACCTGCATCCCTTATCATGTGAATGTATCTAATTTGGACCCAAAAATCTACTTCAGGAGGAATAATAAAAAATAAGTGAAACATGATCCTCTAGCTTCTTTGCACCATTTCAGTCTCTGGGAAGGGAAAAGGGTCAGGCTCAGTTTAGTTCAGTGAGAACCTGTTGCCAGTTTCAAGTCCAAAAGACATGGGTTTAAATCCCAATCCCTTGGCTTCTCAGGGCTTCCACCAGGTCTGTCTGGATGTACTATTCCTCTTATAATCTTGGTTTATTATGGCTCAAATTCCCAGGTATGTGGGCCCGTGTCCCACACATGAAGTGGACAAACAACACAGAACAGAAGGTTTTAAAAAAGATCCTAGGAATGGAAGCACTTTCTCTCACACCCATTCAGTTCATGGCATTCATATGGTGGGTAAAGAATAATCTTCCTTTTCAGGACATAGCAGATAGGGACATCTAGGTAAAGCTATAGTGCATAGAGCACTGGGCTTAGAATCAGGAAGACCCATCTCCCAGAGTTCAAATCTCAGACACTTATTAGCTGCATAACCCTGGCAAATAACTTAACCCTGCTCGCCTCAGTTCCTCATCTGTAAAATGAACTGGAGAAGGAAATGATAAACCACTCCTGTATCTTTGCCAGGAAAACTCTGAATAGAGTCCCAAAGAGTTGGACTCAATTGAAAAATGACTGAACACCAATACTCAAATTAGTTTGAGATGCTTCCTGGAAGATCAAGATTGGGAGGGATTGGCAGCATTTCCTGTAAAACTCTGGAATTATCAATGAAGAGTAGGTAGAAGGGATGAGGAGACAAAGAAGAGGGCCAATTCACAACTTTTATTATAGTTTCACCTGTTCCATAAAGACATCTAAGGGCGTCCCTCGCTGTACTCCTCTGAAATTCCAGATTTCCTCATTTATACCACCTGGCTAGCCATTATTAATTTTCTGTGCTGTGTCATCTCTCATCTTGTTGCCTCAATTGCAATTCACTTCTCTGTGTCTCATATAGGCTTCTTGCCATATATATTAAATTGTAATTTCTATGAGAACATGGATCAAATTTTATTCATCTTGGTACCCCACAAGGGCTGACCTTGAGCTTTGCATTCAATAGATGAACAGTAAATATTTATTAATTGATCAAATAATAGAACTGAAGTCTATAATGGCATTGCATCTATAAATGTTGATCTGTAACTGAGCTGAACCAATAATTGTCATGGAAGCCTTATAACTAGGAAGGTAAGACCAATTCTTTTTAGGCCTAAGCCCTCTTATGAGGTACTCTTTCCCTCCCTCCTCATAGTGCCTTACATTTAATGGCTTCTTTCTCCTTATTGCTAACTCTGGTTACCTGCTGAAGTCCTCTCTGGATATGATTTGCCAGTCAATGGCATATTCAGGTCTCATGACATATTCTTTTCATGGATTCTTCCAAACTCCTTTCCTTGGTAACTCTATTGCTCTCCCAAATTGAGTTCATATTTATCATGTCTGTTATCCATTTTACCTCTTCATTTTGTCTGTAATCTCTTCTCCTGAATAAATTTAACTTTTGACAAAGAGAAAAAAAAACAATTAGGAAGGTAAAAAGGGAAAAGGGTGGCACTCCCCAGGGCATGGTTTCCAAGACAGACCTCATATCTGTGGATAGTAGGCATAGAAGTGTCTCACAGTGCATGAACCTTGTATGGGTCACAAGGGTTACTCATAAGCTCTACTGGATGCTTGGTTTTCATCACCCTAACCTCCACCATCTATGATGTCCCAGCATCCTCAACATCTACAGCTATATTAGCATTAGTCATGCCGCTGATGCCATCATACACATCATCATCATCTTGGTACTTCCAAATAGGGATTCCCAGAAATGTTTGGATCAGTGTCAATAAATAAGTATGCTGGTTCTCAAGGTAATTACTTAGAAAGGAAAACAATTAATTTTGGAGTTTTAAGATGTGGTTTATTAACTAAAATTTGTCCCTTGATTTTAAAATCATTCCTCATATGTCTGTGCAAGCCTTTATGATGTGGTTTGGGTGAAGGCTTTATGAGAAAATAGCTGAATGGTCAGATGGGTATTCACAGGGTCAAGGAGATAAAACCTTTCCTGCTGTACTATACCCCCAACTTCTGTCCAGTGTGACCTAGCAAGTTTCATTGTACCTAGCAAGATCACAAATGCCAACAGAATGTCGAATAATAAAGAACTATAGAAAAGGAATAGTTGACAACATGGTACCACTTGACTAGGTTATGGCTTCAACTTGTCATATTTTAACCAGTCTTTGCAGGCATTTTAAGTAATGATTCTGAGATCCTTCTGAAGTCCATTTTGGAATTCCTCTAGAGGGGCACCCCGAAAAGATGATCAAGTACAATAAACAGTATTTGATGAGTTCTTTTTGTTCTTTATGCAGCACTTAAAAAGAAACACTTGATTTAGATATGGGAGTAGGAAAGGGCCTACCACTAAATCATTTGTCTGTCCTTAAATTTAGAAGAAAGACATTCTATTACTGATGCTTCACAGGAAGAGGATGGACAAAATTTCATCCTGAAGGGCTGAACAAGGCAATAGTGAGCAAAGTGAACGGTAGGGATTTGAACAAAGCTACACAGAAGAGACTCTAGGATAAGTTAGGAAACAAAGGGCATAAGAAAAAGGGTCTCTAGAGAAGGACAGTAATCAAACACTTTCCCAGGTATCTGGATTAGGGTAAGGAACTGAAGATTCAGATGATCAGGATGGAATTACAGAACTTCATGGAAATCCCTAGGCTGTTTTGATGAAGAAGAGTATGAGAAAAGTATTCTCAACAAGAAAGAGGAGAGCCTCCTGTCCTGAAGAAAAACTTCAACTTTCTTGATGTGACATCTAGAGAAATCCTTTGGATTGTTAAAAAAAAAAAAAAAGAAAGAAAGAAAGAAAGAAAGAAAGAAAGAAAGAAAGAAAGAAAGAAAGAAAGAAAGAAAGAAAGAAAGAAAGAAAGAAAGAAAGAAAGAAAGAAAGAAAGAAATCTACTGTGGTCTACCTGGAAAGAACAGAAGAGCTGAGGAATGTCAAGAATTGTGTGTCACGTGGGATTTAACTGGCACGTGTCTTGGATTGTGAAAGAACCTTCTCCTCCCACCAGATTATGTCTCATAGCACAGACTAGTCTAAGGATCTCCTATAAAAGATGTGTCTGGCCTTGGCTCTTCACACAGTCTGTGTCTTCAAGGACAAGTCCATCGGTGATCAAGGTAAGTGTTTCAAAACCCTGTGCAGATGCTCATTCGTGGGGAGGAATTTGCTTTGAACATTATATTTCTGAATTGGGAGTGAAGGGAAGAAATGAGGGAGTAGGAAAGGAGAGAAGGGAGAAGGAATAAAGATAAAGCTGAAAGCCAGAGGGATGAGAAAAAATAGACCATGGTTAACCAGAATGAGAAAGGAAGGATGAAAGCTTGTGTTGTGGATTGTTCTAGAGTCCAGACTTTTCTAGACCAATCAAGAAAAAGTCTGGGTCTCTTTAGAGAGCCATAATGTATAAGCCTAGTGTGTAGAGAGAAAGAGAGGATCTGGGACTTGCATTTCCACAAACTTTGCCAATGATAGGAGTAGCAAATTTGTGTGAAACAGGCTAATACATTCTTTTATTTGTTGACTCCTATTACTAGAATATAAATTCCTTGAGGAGAGAGATTATCTCTCCTTTGCATTTGGGATAGTGTCTAATCACAATAATGCCATAGCAAGTGCTTAATGAATGCTTTTTTCATTCATTCACTCACTTGTGGGTAGATATTCAACAAGCCTCTATTCTGTCCAATTTAGCTAGGTTTGAATTACATATAGATAAATCTATGTCCATAGAGGACTGATAAGATTGTTAGATCATAAGTTCCTTGAGGACAGGGACTATTTCATAATTATCACTGCTATAAGTTTTAGCAAAGTGCTTTGCATTCAAATTCAATATTTATTAACTGATTAATGTAAGCTTACCTTTGAAATAGTATAACTCATTATAAGGAAATTTTAGTTTCTGACAAATTTTAGTATTCAGTATTGCCAGTGCTAACAAATATATATGGTGTAGGTTGTAGTCTTGGTTGCAGAAGTACTAGGTCATAGAACTGTTGACATTCATATCAAAGGTCTGTTGTCAGAATATTAGGGAAGGGACTAGCAAAGACTGCTGAGCCTAATTAGCCAAGGGCACATCCATTTCCATGGTCCTGGTAATGAGGTGGGTCAAGCCAACCAGAAAAAGGAAAAGGCCAAGGGTCCTCCCAAAGCTTTCTGGGGGTAAGAAGTTTGAGATAGGAACAAATGTGTTCAAAATTGAATTTAATCACAATTGTCAGCTCTATGACAATAAGATGGCTGTGACACATAGCAACCAGGAGAGAAAATTGTTCTTTATTTTCTCGTGTCTGTGCACAAGTTGCCAGTCCTTTATATCTGGAATACATTTGCTCCTAATTTCTCCCTCTTAAAGGCTTTAATTCATATAACACTTCTTGCCTTGAGTCTTTCATGATTTTCTAGTTCTTAGTGCTTCCTTCTTTCTCAAAATATGGATGTTCTTCTTTGATGACTTCTCCTAGCCATATGCAAGCTCCTTGAGGGCTGTCTTTCAATTGGTCTTTTTTTACTAACTGCCTAATCCATCGTTAAAGTTGAACAAACACTGATTGAGTAAATTGGACTGGGCTTACCAGTTTCTTTCCCCACATGGTCAGATGTTTGAGGTCTACCTAGGAAGGAAAATTTGGACCAATCAGCTTTCATGGTCAGTTACTGAGATCATGGGAGGGATCTCTGCTTATGTACTTTCTTGCTAGTCATAAGTTTAATTTGCATAATATTCTGAACCATTTATATGCATTTTAGATATTTACTCTTTCCCTGGCATATAATTATGTTGTTGTCATGGTACTAAGAAAATAGAGAGTAAATACTCAGGGAGAGGTAACTTCAAATTACAGTGAAGTTTTACAAAGGAAAGAAGAGAGATGGATGAATGGTGGGTGATGTGCGATTTTCTCAGAGTGGAGTTGGTCAGATAGGTGAGATAAGAAAAAACATCAAGAGAATCTCAGTCCCCATGGGTACATTGGAATATGCCTTCCCTGAATGCTTGGGATTCAATGAGTACTGCATTTTTTTTCATATGTGCTCATCCCTGATTACAAATTCTAATCTAAACAAATTTAATTATAGTAATAAGACAGAATTAGAAGAGGTTTAGATCTACTGTGACTCCTTCATTTTACAGGTGAGGAATCAAATGAGGTACAGAAATGGCAAAAGATTTTTCAATGTCACATGAATAGTAAATGGCTGAGGGGGAGATTTGAACCCATGTCCTTTGACTCCAGAGCCTGTGATTTTTCCATTGTAGAATATAGCTTTCTTTTTCATGTGTTACTTGGTTCCAGTCTATAATTGACAACAGAAGTTGATTTCCAAATGAAAATAAATTCTAGTTTGTTTAATATCTCTTCTATATTGTCTTTCAGGTTGAAAATGTCCTGCCAGCAAAGTCAACAGCAGTGCCAGGCCCCTAAATGCCCACCCAAGTGCCCACCTAAGTGCCAGACACCAAAATGTCCCCCTAAATGCCCTCCCAAATGTCCTCCCAAGTGTCCTCCCAAGTGCCCTCCCCAGGCTCCATGCCCTCCCCCAGTCTCTTCCTGCTGTGGCTCTAGCTCTGGAGGATGCTGCAGCTCCGAGGGATGCTGTGGGTCCAGTTCTGGGGGATGCTGCAGCTCTGGGGGATGTTGCAGCTCTGGCTCTGGGGGTGGCTGCTGCCTCTTTTCCCATCACAGGAGATCCCATAGGAGCAGGCGCCAGAGGAATGACTGCTGTGACAATGGCAGTGGGCGCAGCCAGCAATCTGGAGGCTGCTGTGGCAGCTCTGGGGGTTGCTGCTGATCTTCTGATTCTCTCTACACCAAGAATTAGCAAGATGGAACCAAACAAAAGCTAACAATGACTCTGCATCAAACTAAGTTTATTCTCCCTCTTCCATTTACCTTACATCTCCCTAAGAAGATCTGTGTGGATCTTGGCCTCCTGAAGTCTTTTACTGATTCTGTGTTTTGAATCTGCCTGACCTCAATCCTATTTTTTCAATTATGATTTGCAAAAATAAATTCACATTCATAGCATTTTGTGTCTAGTGGTGATTGTCTTTCTGCTCTTCCTCCCTGGTCAAGAGTCTTCAAACTCATCTTTTGTATGTTTAAGAGACAAATGCACTGGGTTTTGTTCTAAATGAGCCATGTGAGTTAATGGAACTTCCTTTAAATATATCTGGCACATATCTACTTCTAGAGGCCATCCAGTAGGGCAGATAAATAGTTATTGTTGGACCTGTGCCTAGATATCCAAAACCACCATTAAAATATTTCAAAAGTTGGATTACATTAATTCCCTCTACATACCATAGGAGATATCTTGTAACTCCCCTTACTACTACTTACTACTCCATATACCTCATCTGTCTGCCTGTATATCCATTCATCCACCCATCTCATCTCATCTCCCCCTCCCTCTTTCCCTTCCTCCCTCCACACACACACACACACACACACTCTCTCTCTCTCTCTCTCTCTCTCTCTCTCTCTCTCTCTCTCTCTCTCTCTCTCTCTCTCTCTCTCTCTTTCTCTCTCTCTCTCTCTCTCCCCCCTTTTCCCCCAATGCTAAGATTTTATAAGCATAAGGAACCCCTGGTGAGCAAACTTCCTTTTCCAAATAAGATCAGATCAGCCACCATTTTACAACTTATTATTTTTGAGAACTTCTTGGGTTACTGAGAGATTGTATTTTGGCCAATGTACCACAGGCTTGGATTCACATCTTCCTGATCCTAAGGTCACTCGTGATGTACTGTATACTATGCTGCCTCTTCAGCTATATCACCACTAAATTTTTATTTCTGACACTCTCTCAATAGTAAGTTTGGTTTGGAAGAAGACCATTGACAGAAGTGGTACTCTAGCTTAGATGAAATGTCCAGAAGACTCTTCCTACTCCTATTTGAGTCACATTTGTAATACTTGATGACTAGGGGTGGGGTTGTAGCATAATCATGGATAGCATGAGTACTTGAGAGTCAGCACTGTTCTGATGCTTGTGGGAGCTATTTTGCCAGTAAAAGGAAATGGTGGATGAATGAACAACTTTGTAAATGGTTCCCAGTGGACTAAGCAATCAGTTGCATGTTTGGATATGAAAGCTTCAAAGAATGGGGCTATGGAAATTTTATTTTTACTTTATTTTTACATTTTTTGGTTATTTTTTTATTATTTTTTACATTTTTACATTATTTTTACATTTACATTAATTTACATTACATTACATAATTTACATTAAGCTGGATGAAAGATCCAGGATCTGGCAAAAACAGAACAGTGCACTTTAAAGTCACCCCTCTTTGAGGTTAGGAATTTAGTTAATTCTTTTCATTGTATACAGGTGTTTGTAAAAAATGTTTGTGCTCATCAGGGCATAATATGCTCTACTCTGAATTTAGTAATTAAAATCATGTTCTTATAAGAACAGTAGAAATTGTGAATTAAGTCCCATGTCTACTATCAATCTGGATCAAGGCACCTATTCCACTGAGCAGCAATTCAGCACTGATCCTGACATGTTCATATCTGCTAGTATTTCATTTCAGCAGGCAGTTTCATCATTACATCCCTGATTAATGAAGTTGATTTTTTTTCTCCAAAAGGAAATGTACTATAACTCAACTATACTAAGAAAGGAGATGTAAGAAAGTACAGTACTTTTTTGAACCTTGAAACTTGAAATAACTCTCTAAAACACTAAGTCAGTGGTCCTCAAACTTTTAAAATAGGGGGCCAGTTCACTGTTCTCTCAGGGCCAGATTATAGTAAAAACAAAAGCTCACATTCTGTCTCTGACCCTCAACCCCTTTGCCATAACCAGTTGGGCATCTGGCCCACAGGCCGTAGTTTGAGGACCCTTGCACTAAGCTATAGATGGAAAAGGTTTCAAACTTGTTTGATAGTAATATTTTTCTTACCTATGAGTTTTCTCTTGTGTACTAATGAAGTTATAGGTTCAGGCTTTACATATACATATACTTAACTTGAACGTAGATAGATAGATATGTAGATACACACACACACACACAGACACATACACATATACACATAGGTGTGGCACACATAAGCAGACATACAAGTATGCACAGAGACCACACATGTATGTACATATGTGTGTATTATGTTAATGAGAATATACATGTATAATAAACAAGTATGCACATATATAGGATCATGTTTATTTTAATAGAGTCATTTCTTTCTATTTTAAATCATCCATTGGAAAGGTTATAGAGCATGTTTCCTAATACCTTTGGAGAATCCTTTTCTCTATCTTAGTAATATCTGAAAGAACATGTTTGACCAAGTATAGGAATTACAGGCATTTGTTTAGGACTTCATAGACTGGGGAACCTTGCATTTGTGACATGGACCTAAGAAGATATTGACAGGGAGTCCGTAGCAGTGTCCATTATGCAGGGAGAACCAGAGAATTCTCAAGAGAACTATCACAAGATAAAAAAGAGGACAGAAGGGAAGAAAGATTGCACATTGCAAAAGCTCTAACCAATTCCTAACTCTTCCAGAAAACACCCAGAATATTTCAATCCTCACTGATCTTGCCCTCTTCTGAAACCTCTGATACCATTACTCCTCTTTCTCATTTGGACTTTAATCACTTACTGGCCAATCCCATTTCTTTATTATTTATCTTCCCTATAGACTAGTTCACACTTGCTTTTATAGCCTGTCCTACCAGTGGCTTACATGCGGATTCCCACTGAATAGAGCTTCACATGAAATAAATATTTATTTATTGAGTGATTGACTAATAGAGTTTCATTGAAACTAGCATCTGTAATTGCTAGCATTCATTTATGCCAAATTCATATATCATCAACGTCTTTACAAGGGAAGATATAATCCAAGGGACAGAGTGGCATTCCCAAAGCCATATTTCCCAGGAAGGAGTCTTCACTGTCCTTGGGTGGTGGCAGCTGAAAAACCAGGTCTGGTCATAATGGAAGGTCACAAGTTCTCCTGTAGACTAGCTGTCATCCTATTCATCCTTACTACCTGCATTCTCCACATCTCCAGTCTCTACATCAAATCTACAACAATACCTGCATTAACAACAGCCACATCATCCATCATCAACCTGGTGGAAGTTTGAAACAGCTTTTCAGAAATGTCTGAAATAGTGACAATGAAGAAATGTGAAGGCTCATAAATTAATCTTTTAATATGGGACAAAACTTGTTTGGCTATATAGACACTGTCTTGTCAAATTCAAAGTCTTCTTTTGATCTTATACTGATAATTCTGTGTGTGTGTGTGTGTGTGTGTGTATGTGTGTGTGTGTGTGAGAGAGAGAGATGTGAACAAAGGATTTGATGAAAAGATGATGGGATTGGCACATGGATAATTACAATATTAGGATGCTAAAGCCTTTCTAAACTTTCCCCCAATTCCCTCTATGAATTGACCCATAGTTTTTCATTGTCCTACCAGAGTCATACATGTCAGAAAAGTGTAACATTTCCAAAAAAAACCCTAGAAAATGAAAAATAACTAACTCTATAGCTCTAACTCGATGGGTTGTGGAATCAACTGTTTGTCTAGTCTTGCCTGGTCAAATCAGATTGAAACAATACTTTAAAAAAGTTGTAGTGGGATAAAGAACAGAATATAAGCAAGTATGGGACCCTGCTCTGGATGACTGAACAATAAAATTAGAAGGATAAGTTTGCTTTTCATCTTGCTTCTGTTTTCTATTACCTAGAGAATGATCTTTGATCCAGAAAATACAGAATAAATATGAATAATAGGAACTTGATATCTAAAATAAGTGAGCACCAAACTTATCTTACTGAGTTTAAGTCATATACCTCAAATGAATGGCATCCTCAGGCATCAGAAGAACAGAAAGCTGTGATTGCTGAGCCATTGCCAGCAATTTTTGAAGGAGGAAAGGCATCACAAAACTGGAGGGAATGACATTTGATACAACTTTCAAAAAAGCGAAGAAAATAGATTCCACAAATTATGAAATCAGGGACCATGATTTTTCTTCCTAGTAACATTCTATAATATCTTATTAAATGGCAATTAGTGAGCAATTAGCAAAGGAAGTATTCATCAAAAGTGACCAGCATGGCTTTATCAAAAACAAATCAAGACATATTTTTACATCTCTTCTTTCACCAAATTCTTCAAATGGTGGATTAATGGCAGAATGATGTGAACACAGTCTGTTTAGACTTTATTTAAGCATCATGATAAAGTCCATCATTCTATTCTGATAGGGAAAATGAAGCCATATAAATTATATTGCGAACTCCTTAAGGGTACACATTAATTTTTGTAGACCATTGGGTCTATAATAGCAAAATATCTGCTCATGAGAGGAACCTAATAAATGTTTGTTGATTGACTAAGTCGTTGAGTACCTTTGAACTATGACAGGATTATCATTGATGAGAATATAGATTACTGTGGATTCTCTGGGCAATTATAAAATAATAAGTAATGTGCTGCAAATGACCCCTTTATGGTCTGGCTGAAGATACGAAGCCATGCAAAGTCAATAATAATTACTTGGTTACTGTTGTATCATTGTTGGGGGAGTTGTGAAGTGATCCAACCATACTGGAGAGCAATTTTGAACTATGCCCAAAGAGCTATCAAAGTGTGCATACCTTATGACCCAGAAGTATTTCTACTGGATTTATATCCCAAAGAGATCTTAAAGAAGGGAAAGAGACCCATATGTGCAAACATGAATACTTTGAAAATAATAATTCTGCTTCTTTCCTCAAAAGTAGGATTTCTTCAAAAGAAGAGTTCCTTCTTTGGAAAGATAGTCTCATTCCTTGAAAAGAGTATATGAAAATGCTGGTGGAAATTTAAGCTTCTTCCTCTTCTATCAATTACCCAATTTTATCAGAAGCCTAAGTCTAGACAATGAGTCATATACCACAGCCATCCCTGATTCAATTCAATAGAGAAAGGTTACTTTTAAGGGCCTTTCCCAGTCTGTCTGAAAAAAAAGTGATATGACTAGAAAGTATTATTCAAATACTAAAAGAATTGCAAATATCATATTCAGAAAAAAATTATATAGAATCTAAGGAGAAAATAATTTAACAATTTGTGTACTTGTGGAGATTTTTTAAAAATACATTAAATTATCTTCTAAAAATCAAAGCTGTGATTCCAGTAACTTGACCAAAGATGAAGAGCAGGACTCAGTAATAATATATATATAAAGAAAATCATGTCCAGACAAAGTCATTGTGAACACATATTTATTGTTACAAATGATGTAGTGTAACCATGGCCAGCTAAATTCAAGGTTCAGGGTCATTAAAGGCTAATGGGAAGCAAGATCAATACAGATAATCTTAGGAAGGAACTAGGAAAGCTAACCGAGGAAGAGGAGGGGCAAATGCAGGCTGAAGTAGGGTCCTTGTTTGCCTAAGGTTACACATTGCTGATTCTTGGTGCAGAGAGAACAAAGTGATCAGCAACAGCCCCCTGAGCTGCCACAGCAGCCTCCAGAGCTGCCACAGCAGCCCCCAGACTGTTGGCCACGCCCACTACCACTGTCACAGCAGTCAGACCTCTGGCGCCTGCTCCTATGGGATCTCCTGTGATGGGAAAAGAGGCAGCAGCCACCCCCAGAGCTACAGCATCCTCCAGAGCTGCAGCATCCTCCAGAGCTGCAGCATCCCCCAGAACTGGACCCACAGCAGGAAGAGGAGGGAGGAGGGCATGGAGCCTTAGGTGGGCACTTGGGGGGACACTTTGGTGGACACTTGGGTGGGCACTTAGGAGTCTGGCACTTGGGAGGACACTTGGGTGGGCACTTAGGGGCCTGGCACTGCTGCTGGCTTTGCTGGCAGGACATCTTTGTGTATATTCAGCCTGAAAGATAATGCAGATATATAAAAATCAGGATAAGAATTTATTTACATTTAAAATCAACAGCCACTATTATGGTACCTGACATCTAAAAACCATTTTCATCCTCGAAGGAAGATTTTACTCAAGTTAAATTTGTTTATATGGAAATGTGTGATTATAAAAGCCAATATGCACTAAGTTCACAGCACCCAAGAACAGAATATCCCAATGTGCCCTGGAGCACTTTGACTTGGCTGATTCCTTCTATACATGTTTATCCTTGCCTCTGAAACAGATCCCTAAATCAGTCTTCACCATCCTCTCTCATGTTGCTGTCAAATGGATATTGCTCCTTGAAGCTACCTTTTTCTAGGTATTTGCCCTCTCTTTCCTTTTTTAAATCCCAACAAAGCAAGGTTTTTAGTATTTATCAGTAGAAAATAAGCTCTTACAAACACATTTAAAAAGTTAGAAGTAAAGCAAAAGTGTGAGCCAAAAAAAATTTCAGAATCAGTGGTCATCTGTAACTACTTTTTTCCTTTCATCTCAGTTTAGTTGGCAAATCAAACTACTTATTTCAACTTTTTTTTTTACTAGATCTATTTGCCACCTGGGAAAGTAGCCTTCCTAAATAGCATTTTCACTAGCCAATTTGATTTTAGAAAGCGACTACATTTGCCTCTCTTCCTTCTTGATTCAAAGTTCTTCCAAATTTCTTCTGCTCAAAACCCTCTGTGTAGAACTCTTTATTCTGTCCCCTTTCTGAATGGTTCCCAACTTATACAGATTGGGTCGCAGAAATGAACATGCCTCCCAGCAGATTAGTCCCTTAAGCTTTACCCTACACTTTTCTTGGTGTTTCTGCCTACATAATACCCTGGGACACTACCATCAAGATACATACCCCTGAGTTAGCTCAAACAGTACCCATTACCCAAGAACTACCAGAAAAACAATGCCCTCTCCTGTCTGCCTCCCACTTAAGTGTTTTTGATACCTCAAAATCCCCATTCAAAGTCTTTTGAATCACTTACCCAGATCACAAGCACTGGTCAACTTGTCCTTGAAGAGACAGAATGGGTAAAAAGCTCATGCAAGGGACACCTTTTATAGAGGATCTCCATTCTTCACTGCTGCCATAGAGCATGACTCTATTGGGAGGATAGGACTCTTTCACAATTGAAGGCATGTACTCCGTAATTTCCACGTGCCTGTCAATTCTTGGCATTCCTCAGGTTCATTTGGGGATCCCTGACTAATGGGTCATCATAGTTCTTGATAGCACTCTTCTACAACCAAAGTTTCTATCCAAATGATGTCTTCAGAAACTGAAGTCTTTTCCTAGCATTGGATTCACCTTTCCTCTTTTCCTAGTGTTCTTTTCCAGACCTAGACTGTCTTTGAAGATTCCCATGGAAACTCAATTCCTCGAGTTCTCCTTTTTCCTAATAATCCAGAGTTTTTGTCTTCTGTCTTTCTCTACTCCCAACCCCTCATTCCTTGGAAAAAAATCTGATTTTTCTCTGAGGGGGCCCAGCACTGGTGGCCTTTGATTTTATTTGTCTAAGCCAATAGGTTGGTTCTTTAGTAGCATCTAGACAAAG
Organism: Sminthopsis crassicaudata; assembly: GCF_048593235.1. Classification (NCBI taxonomy): domain Eukaryota; kingdom Metazoa; phylum Chordata; class Mammalia; order Dasyuromorphia; family Dasyuridae; genus Sminthopsis; species Sminthopsis crassicaudata. The sequence continues at coordinate 444,320,036 of NC_133620.1, forward strand.
AGCCCCCAGATACAGAGAACTAAGTATGATTACCTTTTCAGGGTGCTTTTGTAGGAACAACCTATGGTGGATTTCAGAAGTGCTATGGATTCATTCAAATAGTAGTTAATTTTTAGAATTAGGAGGGACTCAATAGTCATCTGGTTTAAACCATGTCTGATAAAGAATTTCTACTGTCACCCACCAGATGATTTAATGGTCACCACTGAGAAGGAATCTGAAAAGGTCACCCTACTTAATTTAAAGATGACCACTGAGAGCTCCTGTGGGATGTTTATTTTAGAGCTCTCATTTTTTGAAAGTTTTTTCTCTAAAGAAGTCTGACATCCTCCTTGACATTTTCGTCTTTGATAAATTGGGAAGGATTGAAGCAGTTGAGATATCTCAGGTTCAAGATTAGAATGAAACAAAAGGGTCACAAGACAATTTACTTCGCCATAGAAGGGAAAGAGGATTACTCAAAGAGGATGTGGCACTAATTCAGCTGAGCACAGCTACTCCATGCTTGATTATGCTGCTTGTTTTTCAGTCAGAAGGCTCAGGAATAGTCTAAACTACTCATGCCCTAGACATTTTGTAGTTACTGACCAGAAAGTTACATCAATGGCCAGAGCCTTTTAGTCTTCTGAGTCTAAATATCATCTTGAAGATGATTTTAATATTAATTTTTATTTATTTAGCATTTCCCCCCGTTACATATGAAATTTTTAATGTTTGTTTTTAAAACTTTGAGTTCCTAATTCTCTCCCTTCTTCCCTCCCCATCCCCTGCTCCACTAAGAAGGCAAGCAATTTTATATGTTATACATGTGTAATCATGCAAAGCATTTCCATAATAATCATGTTGTGAAAGAAATAAAACCTCAAGAAAAATAAAGTTTAAAAAATATGTTTCACTCTGTATTCACACACTGTATTCAACAGTTCTTTGAGCATGGATATATTTTGCATTATATATCCTTCAGAGTTGTCTTGGATCATTGTATTGCTGAGAAAAGCTAAGTCATTCACAACTGATCATCTTACAATATTGCTATTACTTTGCACAAAGTACATTTCATTTTCCATCAGCTCATGGAAGTCTTTCCAGCTATTTCTGAAAGTATCCTGCTCATCATCTTATAACATAGTAACATTTTGTTGTAATTACATACCACAATTTTTTCAGCCATTCCCCAACTGGATGAGCCTTCCCTCAGTTTCTAATTCTTTGCCCCCAGAAAAAGAAGCTTCTATAAATATTTTTTATACAAAGAAGTCCCTTTCCTTTTTCTTCTTTTTCAAAAATCTCATTTGGGATAAAGACCAAGTAGTGCTATTGATAATTCAAAGGAAATGCTTGATTTTATAGCACTTTGGGGAGAGTTCTAAATTGCTCTACAGAGTTGTTGAGTCAGTTCACAATTTTGTCAACAATGCATTGTCTCATTTTCCCACATCCCCTCCAACATTTGTCATTTTCCTTTTCTGTCTTATTAGCCAATCTCATAGGCATGAAGTGGTACTACATAATTGTTTTAATTGGCATTTTTCTGACTTTGATACTTTTAAGGAAAAGAATTAGCTTAGCCCATATGGCAAGAGATGCTAGTAGGTATTTTGTTTACCATACCACACATTTCCCTAACCCTCTTCCCTGCCCCCCCAATCTCAACACACTCAATTCTGTTCTCTGAGGACAAATAAAACAAACGGATGGAGCACTGAGTTGGGAAGCAAGAAGTTTCATCTTCCTGAGTTAAAATCTAGCCTTGGACACTTATTAGTTATATGATCTTGAGTAAGTCACTTAGCCTTGTTTGCTTCGGTTTCCTCATCTGTTTAAAAAAAAAAAGCTAGAGAAGGAAATGACAAAATGCTCCAGTGTCTTTGCTAAATTAACCCTAAATGGGATCACAAAGTGTTGGACATGACTGAGATGACTGAACAGCAACAATAATCTCCCCTTTCAGATGACCACCTTTCAAAAATTTGAAGAGATCTTTCATTTCACCTTGTAAATATATTTATTTCAACTAATTCTCACATGGCATGAATTAAGATCATTTATACTTTTATAGACTCTCTCCAGTTTATCAATCCGAATAGAATATTCCAAACATAATCTGATCCAGAGCACAATTCTGTAGGTCTGAAAGTTCCTTATTTCTGGAGACTGTTTCTTCTGTGATAGAGTTTATGATTTTCTTTCTTAGTTTCAATGTAACACAATTTTGTGTTGAATTGGCAGCTTTACTAAAACATCTAGATGTTGTTCAGACAAACTACTATCTGAACCTAACTTTTCTACTTTTGGAAATTGATTTTTTTTTCATTCAAGTGTAAGATTTTATCCCTTTTCAATTTCACTTTATTAATTTTGATCTGCTATTTAAACTTATCAAAATCTGGATTTTCACTGTGTGTTATTAATAACAGTAGTATGATAACTATCCCAAACATAAAAGGCAAATATTAAATATAGTTTTTCCATGTTATTGGAAAAATATTTTAAAAAAAAGAAAGTTGGGACTAATGGATTTTATTACATAGGGGAGTGACTTGGTCTGATTTGATCTTTTTTTAAAATAATGCTTTTTTCCCCAAAATATTTGCAAAGATAGTTTTCAACATTCACTCTTGCAAAACCTTTTGTTCTGAATTTTTCTCCCTCTCTTCTCTTTACTTCTTCCCCAAGACAGCAAGTAACCCAATAGATGTTAAACTTGTGCAATTCTTCTACACATATTTCTACATTTATTATGCTGCTCAAGAAAAATCAGATCAAAGGGGGGGATGAGAAAGAAAAAAAAAAGGAAGCAAGCAACAAAAAAGTGAAAATATTATGTTGTGAGCCACAATCAATCCCCATAGTCCTCTATGTGTGTGCAGATGGCTTTCTCCATCACAAGTCTATTGGTAACTGGCCTGAATCACCTCATTGTTAAAAAGAGCCATGTCCATCAGTTTTAAAAATTGAGAGGCTTTTAAAAAAATTTTTCCATATCCCTGAGTAGTAGCCCTCATACCGGAAACAGATATTTCCTTAGTTCTCTATTCCACTCTTCCTCTTGTCTGTCCTGCCTTCCCTAATTTCATTCTTCTACTTTTCCCCGCACACAATAAGATTCCTGTCTTTTAAGACTGAACTTGGTATGACTACTGTCAGTGAAGAAGGTCAGCACCTTAATGTTATCCTGGATAAACTCTCCAAATGTCATTCTTATATCACAAATTCTCAGGGTTCTTCTACCATATGTGGGGTGGGGAAGATATTCTTGAATCTGGTATATTGTTCTCTGCCAGGAAATCTGGGAGTTTTTCCATATGACACCCATCAATGTGCTGTCACCAATTTCCTTTGGAAGGACATAAATCAAAGATGACAAGCTTTATTTGTGGGCCAAACAAAACAAACAAAATTCATCAGCTCACAGACTCTAACAATCTTTCTAAGGATGTAATTGATGGTGCAGTGGAGCACTGCATCTGGAGTCAGAAAGACTTTTAATTCAAATGGGATCTTAGACACTAACTATATGATCCTGGATAAGTTACTTGCTTCTGTTTGTTTCCTCATTTGTAAAACAGGAATAATAATAATAATAGCACCTTCTTCTTTATTGGGAGAATGAAATGCATTGCTATTTTTATAAAGCACTCAACCCAGACCCAGGAACATTAGTAGGTACTAGTTTATTCCCTTCCCTTCCCAGAGACATGCCTAGCTCTTGTAATCCAATATACTAATCCAATATAGGCATATGTATTTATACAATTATTTTGCTGCTCAAGAAGAATCAGATCCAAAATAAAATAAAAATAAGAAAGAAAATAAAATTCAAACAAACAACAACAAAAGAAGTGAAAATATTATTGTAACATGTTATTTTGATGAATTGACAGATGTTTGTTTTTATTCCTTTCACTTTAGGATTTCTTAAACTTTTTGATGTCATAGATTCCTTAGACATTCAATCTGATGATGCCTAGAACCCCGGGATATTGTTTTAAAAGCAGAAAATAGAAAATATATGATTACAAAGGAAATTAATTATATTGATAATATATTAATAATATAATAATGATGATATTAATATTATTGACATTGAAATTGTTATCAAAATATTTTTAAGTTCACAGATCCCAGATGAAGAACTCCTCCATTAACTCGTCCAATAACATCAGCAATATCTGGCTTGCTGATTAAAAATTAGCGCCCCCCCCCAATTAATATTTACCCATACATAAGACACAGCAGATGCTGCCTCCTGTTGTCACTCCCTGTAGTCCCTCTTCCTGAAGCTCTCTGCAAGTGACTTTGGAATCAATGAACTTTTGTCAAAGGAAATATTTCTCTGACATTTACCTGTCCTTGTATACCTTGGTAAATATTTTAGAATATCCTTATTTTGGCCTAAGAAACAGTTCTAAAAAAATTGTTCAAACACAACTTCAGAAAAAGCAAACTATTTTCTGAAGTTTCTCCTTTGTATTGCTGCTCACTATTGGCAAAATACACATTTGCCTGGGAGCTGGGAGCTAGAAGGACCACCACCATTACCCCCCGGGTCACTCATCACTGATGGAATCTTCCACTGGGATATTTTCCATCACTATGGTGGTGAGTGTTTTAGCTAGAGTAGTGGACAGAATGCTAGAATTGTTTTCTGAAGTTCAAATCTTGCTAAGTCACTTGCTACTTATGTAACTCTGGGCCAAGCACTTAAGATCTTTTTGGTTTCAGTTTCTTCATATGTAAAATAGAGATAATAAGAGTACCTACCTCTCAGGTTATTGTGAGGTTCAAATGAGGTCATATGTGTCACATGCTTTATAAACTGTAAAGTACAATATTGTTTACTATCATCATCATCAACAACCTGGGATATCTCCAAAAACTAATGAAGTTACAGGGCTTGCCCCCCCCCAAGCCCTGTTCCCACAAATTCCCACTATCCAAAAGAAACCAAAAACATTTTTTTTAAAACTGGAAATCATCTTTTGGGAAAAGGTAGGAGTACGTTTGTACAATAACTTCTGGAGCAGGTTTTTCTCTTCCATTGTACATTTTTAAAGAAAAGGTTCAAGCAAAAGAATTGTTTTTGTTTAGTACTTCACAGAAGTGCCTTGCATCTGTGAAAATGGATCCAAACAAACATATGGCAGGGAGCCATTTTTTCATATATGATGTGCATAATAAATGAAGGCAAGCAGCTGTGCCTACAGATTTTAGGATAGAAGAGTGAAAAAATGAAAATAAAAGTCTGTATTATAAAAGTTTATCTGACAACTCAAATTCTCCAGAAAAGCTTTCCAAATTTTTAAGTGCAATATGTTGCTATGATTATTATTGTCATGAGCATATGTCACATGTGCCCCTCATTTGCCAATCATTCATTTTATCGCTGCCTGGTATGGTTATATTCTTCTGTATGATGTTCTGTTTCCCCTTTTATACTATAAGCGTCATAGGAATAGCAACCAAACTTTACTCATTTGTACAGTCTGCCTTCATCTGCCCCCAATCTTCTGTCCCATGTTACTGATACCAAGGACTTCACAGCCTTGAATAAATGCTTAGTAAATCTCTGCTGATTGATTGACTAACAAAAGTCAAACTCTTTGGTGGTACTCTATCTGCTATTATAAACATATATCCGAACTGAACTGTTGTACCTGTATTTCAAGTGAGGAAATTAGTAAGGACACAATGAGACACTCCCTGGATCACATCATCTAATTTGATGTTCTTTTGGATCTTTGGATGGTAGAATAGATATGGTTAGTAAGGCTTATGCATGAACCATGGGTTGGTCACGTGGAACAGGTACAAATTCTCCTCAATGTATAGTTGTGTTTCTCCTCATCTTCATCATCTACATATTCAATTTCTGTATCAGCAGCCACATTAGTTACATCATTGTCCACATCACTGACATTATCACATAGAGAGGATTTTCAGGAATGTGTGGAGAAGTAATAATGAATAAATAGGCAGTCTTCTAAGTTAATCACTTATAAAGGGCTAAAATATCTTGGAAGTTGTAATTTCTGGCTTACTGATTAACAATTAGAACTTTTACTTTAAATCCACATATTACACATAATTATGTACGTAAAGCAGGATGAGTGGAAGCACAGGATGCAAAGATAGGACTATCATAAATTTAGGGAGGTAAAGTATTTCCTATTTTGTCTTTGTCTTTGTTTTCTCTGGGTCTCAAGTTCCTTCCCACTCTCCCACCCCCCACTCCCATGTTCTAGTAGGGCCACACACATCAAAAAAATTTTTTTTCAAAAACTTTTATTAATGAAAAATTGTTGACTTTATGGTCCCAAATCTATGTTGTAGTATCAAATGGGCATTGTGTCAAGCAGGATAAAGAATGCCAAAAATGTGTTTTTAAAGCACTATATTTAGGAGAAGAACAGGATGAAAGCATGGTTAAGAATCTAACTTCTGGTAGATGGGATGATGATAAATGATCAAAGTGTAGAGGCAGAGTGGTTCACTATATTGCTTGTTTTTTCTTCCAATGAAAATGATGATTTATATTCCTTGATGACTTGATATTCAAGATACAAAAGGAGATATTATAAGGGTACCTATCTATCCTTCTTGAGGATATGGGTCAGAAAAACAGTATTTTTGAATACTTAATGAACTGACTGGTGTGATTCCTAAGCCAAGGTTCATAGTCTTTGAATGATCCTCAAGAGCCTCATATTTGGAGAATGATATATTCATTCAAATGTTCAAGAAAGGAAAGAAAATAGATTATCTCAACTTTAGATCAGGACAATAGATTTTGATTCCTAACAAAATTCTGTAAAAGCTTTTAAAAATGGAAGCTCAATGAAAAACTAGAAAATGGGGACAACAAAGAACAAGCATGTCTTCATCCAGAACAGATTTTGTCAGATCATTCTTATTTCCTCTTATGATAGTTAAGAGATAATTTCATAAGAGATCAGGGGAATACTGGATCCCACTTAATACAAATAATGAATTCCCTGAAGTGGTCACATTATTCAAAATCATACTGTTTTGGGATGGAATCAACCACCATATTTTACATAATTATAATTTTGAAGAGGTAAATTTGCAACCACTTCAGAGGTTCATTATTTATCCCAATTTGGATCTATTTGTATTTATAGTTTATCTAGAATATAACTAATCTTTCTTCAAGTTCTTTTTGTTGAAAAAATGGAGAAATATTAATATATGGCATGTTTATGAAATCTGCAATTGGTACAAAAATACAATAAATATCTAACATCTTGAATGACAGAGGCAGGAGTCAAGAAAATTCTTAAAAGCTTGAAAAATTAACCTAACTTTAAAAACATGAGATTTAATGAAGGTAAATATAAAGTGCTATGCTGAGATTCAAAAAATCAACTTGAAGAATATGGAAAATTTGACTATACAGCACTTTTTAAAAGTTCCTAGTGTTTTAAATTCAATGAAAGATTTATATAAGTAAAAGTATAATCTGACATCTAAGAAAAGTAACATAACATTGGACTCTAATAAAAGAAGCATAATCTCCAGAGAGGGAAAAAAAGTAGTTAATAAATAGTACTGCTGTGTCTTGCCTTATGCCATATTTAATATAGTCTGTTTAATTCTGGATGATATATTTTGGGAAGAGCATTGATAAACAAACAAACAAAAAAAAAACATCTTGATGAAGCACCTCTGTTTAATGAGCAATTAATTAATTGAAGGAACTAGGGATACATAGCCTGAAGAGTTGTCATTTGGGGGAGGGTTTAGAATCATTCTATTTGTCTTCAGAGAATAAATCTAGGAACAATATGTGTAAAATTTGTGAGGAGATAGATTTCAATTTGATACAAGGAAAAAATTCTGAATGACTAGATCCACCCAGAATAGAAAAGGTTTTCTGAGAAAGATTCATGGATTCTCCTTTAGGAGAGGTCTTCAGGCAAAATCTGGAAGACTATCTTTTAAATGTGTAGTAACAGGAATTTTTAGGGGGTGGGGTAAGGTTTAGATTAGATGATCATCATGTCACTTCTAGTTTAAAAATCCAGTGACTCCATATGAAGAAATGAGAGGTCCCTCTGAAGTCTGCATAGAGGTGTTCCTAGAAGGGTGTATATATAAAATTGGACATAGTGGAATCACCTCAGTGCCTGAGGGGATCTCTTGTGCAGACAACACTAAGCACTAATAGGGTATATTGGAATCAGAAAGAGCCAATTTGAAATCTCCCTCAAACATTTATTAGCTGTGTTACTCTGGAAAAGTAACAATTTCTTTGTGGCTAATTTTCTTCATCTATAAAATGAAGGGTTGAACTCAATGGTCTCTAAGGTTCCTCCCAACTATAAATATATAATTCTATAAATGGACTATGCAAAAATGGACAACCTGAATTGGTCTCCCTTAGGAGGGAATCAGATATTTTCCTAAGGAATGAGGCTTTTAGGATAAAGAGAAGCAGGAAAGAAGGCTTTCAGTTTTTTAGGGGAATAGAACTCTCAGGGCCAGTGTTTTATGAAAGTGGTCCATTTGACTTTGGTTAATGAGATGAGTAAAAGGAACAATGGGGATAGAGGAAAGTGTGCCTTAATCTGGGCAGACTTCAACTTTTTGAAGTTACCATTTGGAAAAAGAGTTCTAGCTATAGAAGGGTTATATCAGAACAACGTCCCAAAGTTGAACACCTTTCCTCTTTCTCTTCTCTGCTTTTCTACATCTCTAAACTCAATGACATTATCTCCCATTCTCTGCCTTACTCTGGTTTCTTTCTTACCAAAGCCAATCCTATCACATCAACTCTTGATCCTATCTCCTCATCTCCTCTTTTTATTGCTAAGTTGTTTTGAGTTGTATCTGAGTCTTCAAGACGTCTTTTGGGGTTTTTCTTGACAAAGACACTGGAATCATTTATTATTTCCTTCTCCAGCTCATTTGACAGATGAGAAAAAGGAAACAAAGAAGGTTAAGTGAATTGAGTTAGTAAGTGTCTGAGGTTGAATTTGAACTCATGTCTTTTTGATTCCAGATCTCTAATTCTATACACTGTGCTACCTCATTACTACTCCTGCTCTAGGGGAGAAGAAAATAAGCACCTATTCTTTGGTAGGTTTTGTGCTAAATACATCACAAATAGACATAGAGGTTATTATGACCTCTTTTACAATAAGAAAGCTGAAGCAAACAGAGGTTAGGTGATCTACATCTTAACCATAAATATGTTTGTCCTGGGCCTGGTTCTCTCCTTTCTCTCTACATAGTCTCTGTGTGTGATTTTATCACTTCTAGCCAGAGCAGACCAGTAAAGTTCCTCCAACTGTTCTAGACTGTCCCCAGATATCCCGAAGCCCACAATTAGATGACAACAGGTGGCGTTAACCAGGCTGGAATGGGACTTTTGCCCTCCTGTACTAGTTTGTCTTCTGTTCAGATACCATCAAGATCTCCCCTTTTTAATAATCATGGACCTGGGCTTCTCTCAGCCCCAGATTGAGACATAGTCTAACACACCACTTCAGAGGCCAAGTAGTCAAAGCCAAAATATTCCAGGAGATAGAGGATCATTAGATCTTATCATTTGCCCTTCCACTGAGTCCTAAGGACCATCCATTCTGTACCTAGACTCTCCTAAAAGTATTGTCTCTCCTATTTAGAAAGATATGTATTTCCAGTGTTTAGCACGGTGCTTGACACATAGGAAGAACTTGAAAATTGCTTTTCCATTCTAGTCTATCCCTTTAATGTCCCTCCAGAATTCCAGGAACACACCACCAACTACTCTACTAGAAATTTCAAACTAAATATCCTACAAATATCTCAAAATTAGCATGTCCATAAACTAACTTATTTCCTCATCAAACTCACTATTCTTCCAAATATCCCATTTCTATCAAGTGTATAGCCACCCTCTGAATAACAGATTCTTACCTAATTGACATGTTCAACCTCTCACACTCCTGTATTTTTTTTTTGCTGAGGCAATTGGGATTAAGTGACTTGCCCAGGGTCACACAGCTAGGAAGTATTAAGTTTCTGAGGCCAGATTTTGAGCTCAGGTCCTCCTGACTTCAGGACTGGTACTCTATCTGCTGTGCCACCTAGCTGTCCCCTCTCCTATATTTTCTACATCCAATCAATTGTCCAGTATTATCATTTCTATCCAACATCAGCTTTTGAATGTATGAGTATACAGCCACTACCCTAGTTCAGACCTTCATCACTTGTCACTTGCAATATGGTATTTTCTCATTGTTGTCTCTGCTTCAAATTTCTCTCCAACCTACACTCCAAAAACTTTCTAAAGTGATTTTCTTTAAGCATAGATCCCTTTTGTTCTCCTATTCAAGGCTCCCTAATATCTCTAGAGTCTAGTAATATATAAACTCTTTTATTTGTAAATAACTTTCAAAGTCTTCTTCCAACCTATCTTTCCAAGATTGTTATATACTATGCCACTTAGTGCATTCTATTATGAAGTCAAACTGACTTTTAAAATTTTTATGTGGTAGAATCCATTTTCAACCTCCATGCCTTTGCAACAATACCCCATATCTAGAATATATTCTCTCTCACCTCTGCTTCTTAGAATCCCTAGTTTCTTTTACAGCTCAACTTTTACACTCTTCTACATGAATTCTTTTTTTTTTCTTTTTGCTGAGGCAATTGGTGTTAAGTGACTTGCCCAGGGTCACACAACTAGGAAGTATTAAGTGTCTGAGGCCAGATTTGAACTCAGGTAGTCCTGACTTCAGGGCTGCTGCTCTATCCACTGCGCCATCTAGCTGCCCCTACATGAATTCTTTATTAAGCTTCCCAGTTTCTAGTGTCTTCCCCCAACAAAATTTTTACAAACATTATATATGTACAATTTACCTCTTTTTAGTCAAGGATTGTTCCTTCTTTGTCATTGTCCCTTAGCATCCACTTAATAAATGCTGATGATTGATTGATGGCTGGGAGGAATGGTAAAATGAAACTGGAGAATGCCAAGAATTATCTGGCACAAAGAACTTACATGCCTCAGGTTATGACATGGACTTCTCCTCCAATAAGAGCCATGTTTCATGGCAACAGTACAGCCTGAAGAGCCTTTATAAAAGGTATCCTTGGCACTGACTCCCTACACATTCAGCCTTCTAAGGAAGAAGTCAACTGGTGTCTGTGATCAAGGTAAGTGTTCCTGGACTCAATGGAAGCCCTTCAAACAGAAAGTTTCAGAAGAACTATAAAATCAAAAAGGAGGTAGAAAGAAGAAAATAGGAAGTAAAGTTAAAGAAAGAAGGATAAAAATATATTCCGGTAGAATGATCAGGAACAATAGAACAAAGTCAATAAAGATGAGAAGATAAATTAGTAAAAAATGGAGTCTTATTGTTTAGATTTTTTCTAGGTTAAAATAAAAACTAGTCTAGTTCTTTTCAGAAAGCCACAGAATGGATTGTTTCTGGGAGGGGGAAAAGGAAAAGAGCTGGAAGTAGTGAGTCTGAGTCCCAGGAAATCACCAATCATCTGGATGCCTAAGGATATATCCAGGCTGTTATGAAGAGGTTGAATATTTACATACGTTTAAAATTTTATCCAATTTTCCTCCTGGTATTACCTATAAGAAAGATCTAGACTGATAAAGCATTTAATCTTAGTTTACATTTGAAGTAGCTTAATTTGCAAATATTTCTAGTAAACTTTTGGTGATGGCTATTGTCAAAGGTAACGCAGGCACATATTGAAGAAATGTTTGGGTAATGATTCTGAATTAGGATACCCATTCAACCATCAACAGAGTACCATCAACATTTGTTCATGTTGATGGAGATATCCAAGAAGGGAGTGTAGTAAGAGAATCTTGGAAGGGGTGATCCTAGACTATAGACCCACTGGCTGAACGACAAGTCCATTCTCAAGATGGAACCAAAGAGCCAGGTGGGCATACCCCAGAGGTATATTGGGTTGTGTTTTCCCTGGGGGAAAATTCAAGCTATACAGATGTTCTTTTTCTGGTGCCATATTCCTATTCAAACAAACTTTATGAGAAAAAAAACCTTTCTTGTTTTTTTTTTCCTTCCTGATATGAGTGAGTTCTTGGTCCTAGTTACCATCACTTAGAGCACTAATGCCAAATGGAAGAAAATACTTGATGTAGGATTGATTTTTTTCCTGTATTGTCTTTCAGGTTGAAATCACACAAAAATGTCCTGCCAGCAAAGTCAACAGCAGTGCCAGGCCCCTAAGTGCCCTCCTAAGTGCCCACCCAAGTGTCCACCAAAATGTCCCCCCAAGTGTCCTCCCAAAGCTCCATGTCCTCCTCCAGTCTCTTCCTGCTGTGGTTCTAGCTCTGGAGGATGTTGCAGTCTCGGGGGGTGCTGTGGATTCAGCTCTGGGGGATGCTGCAGTTCTGGAGGATGCTGCAGCTCTGGCTCTGGGGGTGGCTGCTGCCTCTTTTCCCATCACAGGAGATCCCACAGGAGAAGACAACAGAGATCTGACTGCTGTGACAGTGGCAATGGGCGTAGCCAGCAGTCTGGTGGCTGCTGTGGCAGCTCTGGAGGTTGCTGTGGCAGCTCTGGAGGCTGCTGTGGTAGCTCTGGGGGTGGCTGCTGATCATCTGGCTCTCTTTACACCAAGAAACATTGATGCAAAACCAAAAACCAATGACTCTACCCAAACTTGCAGTTGTTCTACCTCAACATTTGCTTTTTACCTTGCTGAAATGGTCTTTGTGGATTTTACTCTCCCAAAACCTTCATTGACTCTAATCCTTGCACCTTTCTGGCTTCAGTTCCATTCTCTACTCTCTTGTGGTCATTGACTATTTTCAACAATAAATAGACATTCATGGAATTCTTTGTTTAGTCATAATTGTCTTCTGCATCTTTCTGGTCCCTGATCTTTCTTCATAGTTAGATGCCTAGAAATTCAGATGTACTTTTAAAAAGATAAATGCACTGTTCTTTGTTCTCCAAATAAGTAGCTTGAGTTGGCAGTGCTTTACTTTGAACTTCTGACACAAATCTTGAACTTAGGATAATAGAACGATAGATCAAGACCTGAAAGGGACCTTAGAGACCTTTTAACCCAACTTTCTCATTTTAAAGATGAAAGCATGGGTACCCGGGGAGTTTAGAATGATTTGTCTAAAGCCAAAAGAGTAGAAAGTAACAGAAGTCAGATTTCAATCCAAATCCTTTGTCCTGAGTACTAGATTACTAGTTTATGTTTATCAGAAGCCACTTATGAGGCCAATAGAATCTCTCCTTCAACAAATAAAGAAGTATCCCTGAGTCTCATTTCTCAAAACCATTATGGAAGATTTTCAAGTCACTGGTATTGGGCAATACTTAACTGCTATTTTAGGCTTTCCTTAGGATCTCTAAGAACATGACATTTTCATAAAAAATGAATTGATTTCTGGTGACCTAGATTTGAATCTTTATGGATTTAGCTTCTTTTTTTGGTTAGCATCACAGTCCCCAAATCCCCGTGCTGCCACCAAGTCATTCCTATTGATTTGGGGTCTGGAAAATTGCTCCCTATGACTATATTGCTCAGTTCCACTGATAGTAAAGTGGACCAGTTCAATCTTGCTTAGAATTCAATATCCCCTTTGATCACACTATAACACCCACATTCCTTGATCTCTCCTGCCATGGGCTTTGGGAATAGAGTTTTCACATTAGAATACACACTGAATTCATCTTTAGTCAGAGCTACTACGTCTGGTGGCATCTTACTTGTCACTTGTCATACTATGGGACAATAAATTGTTGTCTGTCTTATGTCTAAATCTGAGCTTCATAATCACAGTATTAGCACTTACCATAAAGGCATTGCTTCCGAATCAAAATCTCCAACTTATAAAAGGAAAAGACATTTGAAAAGCAACCTGGAAGGTGTCTGTTATGCCATCAGTCATTGTGATGAGGGCTTCCCCTGCAACAAAAGAGGCAGTGTGTACTACACTGTACAGTGGAGAGTCCTGAGTTTTAAGAAAGAAAACTTGGGTTCCATCCCAGTTCTTCCACTTTTTCTTATGTGAACTTAAATAAATTAGTTCACTTCTCTGGGCCTCAGTTTTCCTGACATAAAATGATTCTAGTCAGAATCTGAGGGAATCAATTAAAGACCTGCTTGATTGATTTCTCTTGTTGTTTCTATATCTCTTTACTACTACCTTTTTGCTTAGATAGTCTTCCTGATCAATGGCAACTACTATTGTTCCTGCCTTTCAGATAACCATCATTACTATTACCATTCATTATCTAAAATTCTCCTAAGCACTTGAATAAATCTAGTTCTTTATATTTATTATACATTTAATCTCTCTCTGCACCTCCTTCATCAGGCAGTGTGTACAGAGACTTTTTCAATTTTCCAATGGGTTACAGTGAGGAACCTAAGATGATAAACATCTTTTGTGCTTTCCCTATCTCTAAAATGGATGCTAAAGCCCTTAAGCATCAAAGAGTAGCTAAAGATCACTTAATAAATACCTATTGATTAAATTAAATTTATCAATCACTTAATTTAAATTTCTTTCCCAGGGAGTTCCAAACACTGATGAAATCAGAGTAGCACCTTTCTTATTCCTTAATCTCTCTCTCTTTGTCTTTCTGTTTGTCTCTCTGTCTATCTCTCTCTCTCTCCTCTCTCTCTCTCTCTCTCTCTCTCTCTCTCTCTCTCTCTTTCTCTCTCTCTCTCTCTCTCTCTCACACACACACACACACACACACACACACACACACATACAACAAGCCAATCCTATATATGTATGTGAATAATATTTGAGCATGTGTCTAAATATGGGCTATTTCTGAATAAAAAGAATTTCTCATGGAAGAAATAATGAAGATTGTACAATAAGTGGGAAAGGGGGATCTCCTAACTATCATAGTCATTTCTAAAAGAAAAGGCTCAGTCAAGCAGAGTATTTAGGAGCTTTTGTTCAATACTTCATATAGCACAAAGTCTTGTCATTGTAAGATGAGAACAAGCAGATACATGGCAGGGATCCTCATTAAACAGGGTAAGCTAATCGATCCTTTGGCTTTATTTCAAGATGATAAAATGTAGAATTGAAAATAAGGAAAAAGAGGAGGAGGAGCATAAGGAGATAAAGAAGAAAAAAGAAGAAAAAGAACAAGAAAGGAAGGAAGGAAAGAAGGAAGGAAGGGAAGGAGGGAGAGAGAGTGGCAGGGAGGAAGGAGAGAAGGAAGAAAAAAAGAGGAGCAGGATTGTTGTTCAGATTTTATCTCTGCTTCTTAAGATCTATGTGACCTTAAGCAACTGATTTGATTTCTCTAGGCCTTTTTTCTTTATGTGTAAAAGGAAGGAAGATGACTAATAGCAACAATAAAAATAACTAGCATTTATATAGCACCTACTATGTGCCAAACACTGTGTCACTCATTTTACAAATATCTCATTTGACCAGATAGATATTAAGGTTCCCTTTTAGGTTCCAAATCTTCTATTCTCCGACATTCCAGAACTAAATAATTTCAACCTTCTTCTAAATCCCAGGTCTTATCATTTGTTCCTGTCAGCTGTTATTCAAATACTGCCCTGTGACATTTTTCTATATTGCTATTTTGTATGGTTATTTATCTTCTTTGAGGTTATCTTTCCTCTCTTCTGCCTTTATTCCCTATCTTCCAATTTATGTGTGTTAATGCCCTCATCAGAATATGAGCGCCTGAGGACCTGATAACTCTGGCTTTTTTGTGTGTGTGTCTCCAGCGCTTTTACAGCATCTGATACAAAGTATTTTTTTTTATGTTTGTAACTTGTTTGCTCTTACATATAGATACTGTCTCCACAATGAGACTGCAAAATGCATATTAACCAAATCTTATTCATTTTTGTTTCTAGCTTTGTTCGACCCTACCTACAAATCCCTCTACATCAGAAACCCATAGCACCTGACCTTGGGATTTACAAGGAATAAGTTTTCATAAATATTTGTTGATTGACAGTTGAATTTTTCAATGACACTATTTATAATTGTCAAAATGTATTTATGATGATCTTGACTTTTGCTGATGAGATGGAAAAAGGTCAAGGTGATATTCCCAAACTACATTTTCCTAGAAAGACCCCCTGGCCTGGCAGTGCCTGGAAAAAATTCTGGGAGGTTGACCTGATGCTATTGTTATCACCATTTTTTAGATGTGGAAATTAAGGTAGCCAGAAGTTAAATGACTTGTCTGGGATCATACAATCAGTAAGGTGTATGATCTGTGTGTTGGTCATGGGGGCTGGTCACAAGCTCTCCTGGATCTGGCTGCCATAATCCTCATCCCCAACATCTGAATAGTTACTGTTTCAGCAACTGGATTAGCTGTGGTATTAGTTGCATCATCGATAGGATCATTATGTTGGCTGCATTAAAAAGGATTCCCAAGAATGTTTGAAAAACTAACTGGGAAAATATGTGAACCTCTGAGTTCACCACATACAAATGGGCAAAACTGTGTTGAAGACATAAATGCTTTCTTGTAATTTTCAATTGATGAAGTGTTTCTTCTTCTTTCTCCTCTCCTGTCCTGTCCTCTCCTCTCCTCTCCTCTCCTCTCCTCTTCTTTCTCTTTCTCTCTTCTCTCTCTCTCTCTCTCTCTCTCTCTCTCTCTCTCTCTCTCTCTCTCTCTCTCTCTCTCTCTCTCTCTTTGTGTATGTGATGGCTACAGAGAGGAAGGTAACTAAATTAGCACATAATCAGTCACAATTTTATAGAGATAAATCCATCTTTGCTCTGCAATATTTATCTATGAACCCCATTAAATCATGTCAAGTATACCCACATGGCAACCAGGAAAACCAGAAAATGAAAGATGTCTTGAGTCCATGATACTATGTCTATGGTTTGTTGCACAAAATTGGTTTAAAGCCTTGTTTGGTTGAGCTAGACTGAAGAATGAATAGAAAACTTTAGTTGTTTCCCATTGTTTTGTTCCACTACATTGGAGGGAAGAAAAAGAGACAGAGAGAGACAGAGAGACAGAAACAGAGAGACAGAGAGACAGAGACTGAGAGACAGGGAGATAGAGAGACAGAGAAACAGACAGAGAGAAGATAATGGATATCAATGAGTTTGACTCAGATGCCTCATAAAATTCTTTAATGTATTACTAAAGAGATTGCTAATTAAGATGGAAAAAAGGAAGTAGTGATCACAAAAGAGCATAATGGCTTTGCCAAGAATAGATCATATGAATTTAACTTGGGGTAGTTAGATGGCACCATAGGTGCACAGAGCACTAGGCCTGGAGTCAGGAAATCTCATCTTCCTCAATTCAAATCTGGCTTCAGACATTTACTGTGTGACCTTGAACAAGTCACTTAATCCTGTATGCCTCAGTTTCCTCATCTATAAAATGAACTGGAGAAGGAAATGGTAAACCACTCCCCAAATGGGTTCACAAAAAGTCAGCCATGACTGAAAAGACTGAACAATAGCAACTTTGCTTTTTTTTTTTCCCCCACAATTTTACTGAACTAGATATGCAAAGGTAAACAGATTTTAGGTAAGAAATTGCTTAAATGCAAATAGGAGAAATAAAGAGATATGGATTAGTTGATACTATAATTAAGTGGAATTAGATATTGAAAAATTGGATACAAAGCACAGTCCTTAACATTTTTATTTTATTTAGAAGACTGTCTGCAAAGAAATACTCTGGGATTTATGCTTGACCTCAGGCTGTCTAACATTATAATTAGTGACCTGGATGAGTCATAGATGGTATCTGGAAGGAAGAGATGACACACTAGATGATACACTTAATAGTAAAAGAGGTCTTGCCACACAAGGACAATAGAGAGAACTAAAAAAAAAATTTTAATTTATATAATGAGAAATGAAATTTCTTACTGTTGGGTTCCAAAAGTCAAGCTCACAAGTTCAAAATGGGGGAGGCATGACTACACAGGAGCATATATTGCCAACAACTTGATGGTTTTAGTTGACAGTGAGATCAATGTGAGTCTGAAGTGAGATAGCATAGTGAAGAAACTTGAACAATATTGAGTTCCATTAAAAAGATGTTTCTGGAAATAAGGTTATAAAAACTTTTTGAAAGGTCACTTTTACCCAAATATTGCAGAGTCCATAAGGCAATTTAGATAATTTTTGGGCTAGATGAAAAAGGAGATTTTTTACTTCAATAGCTACCTAGTCTTAATTACTGAATGGGTATGCCCTCAATCAAATAGACTTAAAAAGTCCAAGATCTCTCATTTCATCCAGGACCATCTCCAGTCTTGATCTATATCTTGCCACTGGATCCAGCTGGTTCTGGAGGGGAAAATGAGGCAGGTCACCTTACACAGCCCTCTCTCACCTAAATTTAATTCACTTGCATGTCATGGCATCACCTCCCTAATGTTATGGTGCTTTTTGAGAACAAAGGACAAACAATGTTATGATAATGATGACAACTCCTATTATTCATTTGCAATTTCTTATTTATGGTTTCTACCATCTTTTTAATGATATGTATAAGGATATGTTGGCTTTTCTAAACTGCAAAGTCTATCCTTCCTCTAATAAATATAAATATTGATATTACTGGCTATAAAATAAATAAACAATCATCTACATTTACACATAACTATATTCATAATGGAAACCTTTTCTCCCCCAACTAAAGTTATTTATATGTTAGAAGGTCATCCTATGCTCCCCTTTAGAATCTAAATTATCATTCATACAAAGTAAGGAAAGGAAGGAAGGAGAGAGAACCATTAGTATTTCCAAACAAGAGGTTCTTGATTCTCATCGAAGGTATTTCTAGTATTAATTGTAAAGGGCTGAAACTGAGTTGATAAACTGAGGTCAGACAACCAAGCACTTAAGGCTAATTACGATTGGACAATACTCTATTAGAATCTGCTTGGAAAAAGGCCCTTCCCACTATTCTGTGCTGGCCCAATCATTTGGTGTATACAGAGAATTATAGGAGGGACTAGGGGGTGGAGTAAGACTAGCCAGAGTCACTTTTTGGGTGAAGACAAAGAGGAGAGGTCGTGGAGATCCTGCACATCCATTCCCTTCATTTTTACCCCTAAAGACCAAGAATAAAGACCAAGGATTTTTGCTTATCGTGACTCCGGCTGATTCTAAGGTATCCAGGGTGCTAGTGCAGTCATCACAACCAATAATGCAACTGAGAAGAAAAATTTGCTGGGGAGACTTATGGGCCCATAAATTGACATCTTGTTTCCCCATGTCATTTAAATTAATTCTTCCTATCTTTCACTTTCATTCTAAAATCAGATAGGAAGGTCTCTGTCTTTGTGTCCCCAGTTATAATTTCAAAGATGTATGTTAAGTACTTTATAAACATAGAAATCAGAGTCAAGATCCTCTATATCTCTCTTGTTCACCACCTTCCAATATATAGGAAAGCACTTCCATATTCCCCAATATTCTTATCTACCCCATTTCATTTCAAAGATCTCAAAGTATAACTCTGTAAGGAAAGGTAGCAGAAAACATCCAAAATCCCATCATTCTTGAAAAAGAGGAAACATCCTTAACACATTTCAGAGATTAGACTTCGAAATGGGAAGATTGGAAAGGCATCCATGAAACTGCCATGCCTCTGAAGCACTGTCCCTCTTAATCTGTCTCCAGTTCTCCTTAGGTCTTGGTCCTGTAAAGAATATTCTTGATTAAATCTCATTTGACCATATAAATTTTGTATAAGGGTTTTCTCTTTTTTCCATTCTCTACAGAAGAAACTGAATTATACAATCATTCATTCAGACAGCTAGGTAGCCCAGTATATAGAGCCCAGGGCTTGGAGTCAGGAAGACCAAAATTGAAATTCAGCTTCAGACATTTACTAGCTGTGCAGGCTCACTTGGGCAGGTCACTTAACCTTTCCACATCTATAAAATGACCTAGAGAAAGAAATAGCAATTCATTCCAGTATCTGCCAAGAAAAACCCAAATGGTAGCTGATTGAAATTTTGAATTCAACAATATGTTGCTTTTAGGAAACATGATAAAAATGAAAAAAATACATATAAAAATAAAAAGAAGGGCTGAAGTTGAATTTATTATGTAAAAAATAATAGATGCAGAAATTATGATCTCAGACAAAGTTACAGCTAACATAGAATTAATTAAGAGAAAAATAGGAAAACTACACTATGTACCACCGATATTGTTCAGTATTATTTTAGACCATTTAAAATAGAGAGTACAAAATATCTGAGAGTATTTCTGCCAAAATAGACAGAGGAACTATATAAACATAAACATAAAATGCTTTTTATACAAGTAAAGTCAGATTTAAATAATTGGAATAATATTTATTGTTCATGGGTAGATAAAGCCAATATAATAAAAATGGACAATTTTATCTAATCTACTTACTCAATGCCATTCCCATTAAGTTACTTGAAAATTATCTTCCTATGTTAGAAAAAATAATAACAAAGTTATTTTGGAAGAACTAAAGGTCAAGAACTTTAAAAAACCCAAGGGGGGAAAAATGTAATGGATTCAGCAGTATCAGACATTAAACTATATAATAAAGTGACAGCATTGTTGAAGTATAAAATGGACCATTTCAACTCTTTTAAATTAAAATTTTATTGCCTACATAAAATCAAACTAGTCAAAAGTAGAAGAAATACAGAAAATTAGAAAGAAATTTTCCTAGACATTCTCTGATAAGATGTTATTATGTTCAAATACTGCTATGGTGTAGGAAATGATGAGCTAGCTGTTTCAGAAAAACATGGAGCAATAGGAGCCAATGAAGAAAGATGTAGACTAATTCCAGAGAAAGAGATAAAAAATGGAAAAAAGAACAATATGGTTTTACATATATACATATGAGTGTAATATGTGCATATGTTTATAAATATCTTTAAGTGGGGAGAGGAGAGTGAGGAGAGAAAAACAGAATAAAAAGTACACAATAGAAAATAAAGAAAGCTAAAAGAAAGCAAAAAAAAAAGTTGGCTAGCTTTAAAAAACATGTCATATTTATTATATTCATTTTCTTGAAATTTCTTATATTAAATTTTCTGCTATGTTCTTCCATGTACATGGAAATGTTCTTTTTATTCTTTTTTTATTTGATTATTCTTTTTATTTTTTTTATTTATTTTTATTTATTTTTTATTTGATGGAAGCAGGAAAAAAAAAAACACTTGTCTGGTGCATGGAATTCTTTTCCAGGTATGCTTTTTACTAGATAATCACTGGGGACTCCCTTAATTTTATGATTTATCATGTGTGAATCAGAGCTTCCTCTGAAACTCATGCTTGAGTGTTCCTAGGGAACACTACTGAAAAATAGCCATAGTGGACTGCTAAATTCTTGAAGGGCTCTATTGTGTAGACATTATCTAAAAATAGACCAGTTGACTTAGACATCTGAAATAACAGGCATTCAGGGCTGGGTTGCCACAAGAGTAATCAGATGCATATTCAAGGAAGAGATGGGTGGTGATAGGGTAGTGAATAGGATCTTTGGATTTTTTGGAAAAAAATGAATCTCACCACATTCTTGACTTCTTCAGAGGTTCCCAAGTCATTTAGGGGCTAGAGAAGAGATCCAAGACAGTAGAAGAGTGAAGCATGTCCCAATGGGAGCAAACATCACTTATATGATGGTCCCTAAAAGATAAATAAATAGATAGATAGCCAGACAGTCAGACAGACCATTTGATCATTGAGAAGAAAATTTAAAATGATGATCGTCAACTGGAAGTCATGAGGGAATGGGCTTGAAGAATGTGAAGAATTATCTGGCATGTGGAAATTACCTGGCACGTGCCTTGGGTTGTGAAAGAGCCCTCTCCTCCCATGACAGCAGAAGAGTCTGAGAGTCACTATAAAAGGGATCTCTGGCACTGGCTCCTCATACAATCTGTCTCCTCAAGGATCAACTAGTCAGCTTCTGTGATCTGGTAAGTATTTCAGAACTCAAGGCAATGCTTCAAAAGGGGGCATTTCAGGAAAAGATGAGAGAAACAAAGGAGAAGAGAGAAATTAGAATGAGGAGAGATGAAAAAAAAATCAAGGTAGATAAAAACTGAAAGACCAGGAATAAGCAGAATGACAAATTACATTAGTTTGTTGTTCTTTGGATTTGTGTTTAGTATGGATGGATCCAGGGCCTAGAGGACAGGTGAGTAACTGTAGTTTGTTCCAGGAAAAACTGCCAGACTTGGAGGCCTAAGAATATACTCACATAGTCATGGGGAACTTGTCCTTCTATCCAGAATAATTATGTGTATGCATGAATAGAAATATACCTTTGCTTAGTCGATAGATTGAGATGCATATATATGTATATGCATGTGTGTATGTATATTATGTGAGTTTGTGTATACTACTAATATGTCACTAAAATGTAAAACTTTAAACTAATTTGAAATTGCATCACACAACCACAGACATTTGTGCTTTGTAGTAAATTCTGGGTCATTCCTGATGAGTACTAAAAACAATTGTTGATTTGGGACTGAGAAAAGTGAAAAGAGACAAATAGAGAAGGAGGAAGGTGGGGGTTCAAGTGGCAGTCATCATTTGGCAGCAACATGAAAAAATAGGGTAAATCCTAAAGATGTTATGGGGTTGAGATCCAAAAATGAGAAGCTGATGAAATATTCTTCACTCATATTCTAATTCCTAGCTTCATTTTCTAATCCAAAAATATTTTACCGGAAGAAATACCTCTTTACGTCTGTCTTTTTTAGTTAAGAATGGATTTTATCTATTAGCCACTATCACTTCATGCATAGATCCCAAGTGGAAATAAAGACTTAGCCTGGTTTAATATCTTTTGCATTGCCTTTCAGGTTGAACTTCTGCAGAAATGTCCTGCCAACAAAGCCAGCAGCAATGCCAGGCCCCTAAGTGCCCCCCTAAGTGTCCTCCCAAATGCCAGACTCCTAAATGTCCTCCCAAGTGCCCACCAAAATGTCCCCCCAAGTGCCCTCCCCAGGCTCCATGCCCTCCTCCCACCTCTTCCTGCTGTGGCTCTAGCTCTGGAGGATGCTGCAGCTTGGGTGGATGCTGTGGGTCCAGCTCTGGGGGATGTTGCAGCTCTGGGGGATGCTGCAGCTCTGGAGGATGCTGTGGCTCTGGGGGTGGCTGCTCCCTCTTTTCCCATCACAGGAGATCCCGCAGGAGCAGGCGCCAGAAGAATGACTGCTGTGACAGTGGCAGTGGACGCAGCCAGCAGTCTGGAGGCTGCTGTGGTAGCTCAGGAGGCTGTTGTGGTAGCTCTGGAAGCTCTGGAGGTTGCTGTGGGAGTTCTGGAGGCTGCTGTGGCAGCTCTGGGGGCTGCTGCTGATCACTTACTACTCTCTACATCAAGAATCACCAATGTGGAATCCAAGGCCAACAATAATGCTGCTTCAGCCTGCAGTTTCACCTACTTCTCCCTACAATGCCCTGTACCCACCCTGCTTTCCCTAAACCCTATTTACTCTGTGTCCTGAATCTTCCTGGCTTTAAGTAAATTAATTTGCCATTGATCACTGACTATTTACAACAATAAATCTACATTCACAGTTACCTTTGTCTGAGGATGATTCTTTTTCTGTGTACTGGCCTTGTTTTTACTTGAATGTCACACACTCACTTCATAGGTCTCATTTTCTAGTCCAAACAATTTTTGTTGGAAGGAAAAAAACCCAAATCCAAAACTTTCCTCAAGAAATAGATCCCAAATAGAGGAAAGTTCTTAGCCTTGGTTTGATATACCTACTCTATTATCTTTACAAGTGAACTTGGACAGAGATGTCCCTGCCAGCTTTGCTGACAGGAGTGCCAAGTTCCAAATCTCCCCCCACCAAAGTATCTCCCCAAATGTTTTAAAGTAAGTTGTTGACCTTTGTTCTCAAAGAGAATTCAAATGGCATCACTGTGTTAGAATTGAGTTACAGTGTGCCCAACTATGGCTGATCAGACCACTATGAGCTCAGAATGCTGTGACACAGGTTGAACACAAATAGTTTCTATGAACATTGGGAGGGGGCTTCTCTAACTTTGCACATTTCACATTTCTTCTCAGCTAATTCAATTCTGTTTTGCTCATAGAGCACTGCACTTTCTCTGATAAGGGCATCCCATGCTGGATGGTTCTTTGCCAGTGTCTTCCATGTGATACAATCGATTCCAAAGTTCTTAAGAGAGACCTTGAGAGTGTTCTTGTATTGTTTTTTTCGGATCATCTTGTGAGTGTCTGCCCTGTGGGAATGCTCCTTACACCCATGACATCAAAATCAGCTACCCTACTTATGGCAAATTCTGCAACTTGAAAAGACTACAAGTGAAAAATAAAATTGAGAAAGTATCGTTATAAGATTTTTAGTTTGCAGATGATTGTGTGCTCAATGCAACCTCTGAAACGGAGACACACAAAGTATGGATCAATTCTCTGCTGTTTGTTCTAATTTTGACCTAACAACACCAATAAAGCATAGGTCCTCCATCAGCCAGCATCACGCCATCCATATGTGAAACTATCTAAAATGGAGAAGTTTTGAATGCTGTGGATAAGTTCTCTTACCTTGGCAGAATACTTTCCAAGGATGTCCACATGGATAATGAGATTGATACATACATTGCCAGAGCTAGCTCAGTGTTTGGGAACTCTGAAGGAAAGTGTGGGAGAGGAGAGGGATTAGACTGACTACCAAGCTGAAGGTCTCCAGAGCCATTTTGCTGACTGCTTTACTGGATGCCTATGAAACTGGACAGTATACCATCACCATGCCAGGAAACTGAATCACTTCCATTTGAATTGGTTAGGAAGAGTTTGAAGATCACCTGGCAGAATAAGATACCAGACACTGAAGTCCTTTTTCAACTAAACTGCCAAGCATTCCAAATCTACTGCAGATAGAGCAACTCCATTGGGCTGGCTAAATTGTTTGAATGCCAAATGTACATTTGCCCAAATGTCTATCTAAATGCCCTTCCAAGTGTTCACCTGAGTTTGTCCTCCCAAGCTCTAGGAGATGCTGAGGGTCCAGATCTAGACAATGCAATACTTCTGGCTTTTGGGGCTAGTGGCTGCTGATATGGTTTTCTACCAAGAAGCAATAAAATAGACTCAAAGGCCAATGACCCTGTCCCTGAGTTGAAATTTGGCCTCAGACACTTACTAGTTCTGTGCAAATCACTTAACCTGTCTGCCTCAGTTTCCTCAACTGACAAATGCAGAGGGAAATTACAAACAAGAAAACCCCAGATGAGGCACAAAGAGTCAGACTGGACTGAAATAACTAAACAATGGCACCTACTCCTCAGAGTTGTTTTAAGTATCAAATGAGTTAAAACTGTTAAATATTTAGCATCGTACCTAGCACATAATAAGCGCTACATAAATATTAGTACTGGGAGAAAGAGGAGTAGATTGGCTTCTTGTAACTTAGAATCAGTTCTGTGGTGATGGGTCTTTCCTTAGCTAGTTTCACAAGTTCTAAATCATGATCCTAAAACTGATCCTTCTTTAAGTCAGACTATGTGAATGCCTCCTGGCTAGATAGTTTGTATTATTTTAGAAAAATCATAACTAGCCTGATCACTCTGAGTATTTATCACATTCACTTCCACTGCAGGACTCGTTCTTATCTCTGATGCAATGGGACCTTAGAGCATACTAAACCACAGATTGCTTTTATTTTTTAATCATATTGTGATATATGCACTTGAAATCAATTTGGGCCAGAGCAGTTCTGGTTGGCTGGTATCAAATTCAACACTTACTAGAATACAGGACAATAAGATGTTGTCTGTCTACATATAAAATTGAGCTCTGTAAACATGATCTTGGAAATTACCAGCTACTGCCAGTTTTAAAGCCCAAATTACCATCTTGTGAATGAAACAAGCCACAGCAGACTGGAAAACACCTGCCTGCCTTAAAGCTCTCCAATGCTTTTTCCTCTTTTCCCTTCCTCCATTAGAACACAAGCTCCAGGGAGGATCCTGGGAAGAAGACAGAGTAGGTTGGTAAATTTCAAGCTCTCCAGATTTCCTACACAAATAGAATAAATTTGCACTTCAGGGAGAACATGGACTGATGAAAAACCAAGAAGACTTGGGGCAGAACAGGTGTCCTCCAGACAAAACCTGAGAAGATCCAAAGAAAGACCCAGAGCCAAGGATTAACTTATGTGAAGTTCAAACACTATGGGTTAGCTCCACAGAAACACCCAGTGGAGAGCCCTGGAACTAGCTGCAAGGGTGTTGGAGACTTATCAGGAACCAAAGAGACTTTCACTTCCTAGACTGTTTGTGAAGTCAGGGTCTGAGATCAGGAAGATTGAGAGAAGGCTGATTGGGAACACCAGGCCCAGCTATGCTACAGGATAGGAGCCTTGGATGAGAAGGAACCAGCACCCCATGAGTTCAGAAGCAGTGGGACAGGAACACTGCTGTCTGGGGGCATTTGCTGGAACGTGGAGCTCTTGGTTTGGGGTTGCTAGTCAGAAGAAAGAGCTGAGATAAAGCCAGAAGCATCATTCCCCTCCATCCCAGGATTAGAGGTGCTTATATTAATATCTTTTATTTTTTTAAAAAAATGAACCATCAAAGAAAGAATCTCACTGTAGAAACACACTATGGGAACAAGGAAGACAAGAATTTATCTTCAGAGGACACTGAAGTAAAAAAAAAAAAAAAAACTTCTGCCCCACAAAATGGCTTCCCGCCCAGAGAGAATTTGTAGAAAAACTCAACAAAGAATTTTAAAATCAAATAAGAGACATTGAGGAAAATTAAAAATTAAAAATTAAAATCATCCAAGAAAAACAAGATTATGGGGGAAAAAAGCTTTCTCAAAGATGAAAATAAGTCTTTGAAAATTAGAATTGGGCAAGGGGAAGCCAGTGAAACTCTGAGAGACTAAGAAATAACAAAACAGATTGTAAAGAAGGAAAGAAAAATGGCAGATCTGGAGAACAGATCAAGAAGAGAAAATAATAAGGATAATTGGACTGCCTGAAAATTGTGACCAAAAAAATACACAATATTTACACAATAATGCAAGGAATAATTCAAGGCAATTATCCTGGAGTAATAGAACAGGAGGGGAAAGTAGAAATAGAAAAAATAATCCACCAGTCACCATCTCAATGAGATCCTTTGTGGAAAACACATAGGAACATTATTGCCAAATTTCAAAATCCCCAGATTAAAGAGAAAATTTTTCAAGAAACACACACACACACACACACACACACACACACACACACACACACACACACACACACACAAGAAACAAAAAAACCACAATTCTAATATGCCAGAGCTACAATTAGAATTGTACAGGATTTATCAGCAGCCATAATAAAAGACTTCTAGTCTTGGAATCATATCTACAGACAATTAAAAGAACTAAGCCTGTGGCCAAAAATATGTAAATTTCACAGCAAAATTATGTATACTGTTGAATGAGAAAAAAATGGACATTGAGTAAACTTACCAATTTTCAGGACTTTCTATCAACCAAACTGGAACTTAATAGAAAATTTAACATATAAGAGCCAATACCAAAGATCAATTACAAGGAACTCAACACAAATTTTTTGTGTTTTTTTTTACAAATAGGAAATATATACCATATGTTTAAGATTGTCATCAACAATAGAGCAGTTCAAAAGAAAGAGTGAAGTAGTATTAAGGCAAAAATAGTAATTCTATAAATGAGGTGCAGAGGAAGAACAGACACAGAGGCATTAGAAAGGGGAAAAGGGTTTGTAGTTCTGAAAATCTACTCACAATCAGGAATGGGTTAAGTAGGCAAACACTAAATATATACCATAAAGGGTATAGCACCCTCCAAAATCTATTTAAAAAAATAAAGGGGAAGGATGGACAGATCAAGAAGCAAGAAGTGTGGGAAGATAAGGGAGGGAATCTATGGGTGGGGGCAGGTTAAGTAATAGCAAGACAAGTTAAGAGCAGAATTAAAGCAATGAGTCAGGAAGGATAGGAAAGATATGTGTATCTGTATGTGGGGGAGGGGGGTGAGGTATATGTGTCTATGTTTATGTCTATATTTATATATGTAAACATAAATATATTCTTTCTTAACTACTATCCTGCTTAGGGGTGGGATGAAAGGGAGAAAAAAGAATAAAGTAAAAAAAGGTAAGCCACAGAAAATAAAATAATAATTTACAAGAAAGTAAAGAAAAGGTGGACACTCATTAATATAATTTCTTCTATTAATATTTGTACTTTTTTATCTGGTAATTTGTTATCATGTATTTTAAATCCTCCCTGATGTTCTGCTGGGCACATGACAATGTTCTCTTTTGTTTTGTTTTATTTTGTTTTGTATTTCTGTTCTTATTTACCTTTTTTCTTATTCTGTTTTTTTATAATAAAACAAATTATTTTCAAAAAGGGGAAAAGATGTAGAACTAGGTGGATATACAATTAAGTTCTATTAAACATTGAAAGAATAATTCCAATATTAAGCAAACTATAAAAACAGAAAAAAAGATAGAATTTTGATCTTATTTTAAATGAGGGATAGACAAAACAAAGAGAAAAAACTCTGGACCCATAACCCTAATGAGTATTTTATATTAATATTCATCAAAGTAATAACAATGTCATCTTTAAAGATTATCGACCATGATAAGGTCATATTTACAACAGGAACACAGAACTGTCTTACTTTTCCATTCATATTTTCAGCACTTAATATAATACTCTGCATGTGGTAAGCATTTAATGAATGCTTCATTCATTCAACTAGAGAGGATCCTCGACCTACTCAATTCACTTTCCTTGTTTCTAGCTTTGCCTCTTTGCCTCTGTCTCCTAAGATGTTTAACCTGATCAGCAGAGGTGAGGCACCCAAAGATGTCACAATAAAGTCCATTGTCATGGATCAGCCTAGTACTTTATATTGATTACACCTTTCAACTCCTATCTCTGCAACTAACTTCTCCATATAGTGGATTCTGTAGTTTTAACTTATATCAAAGTGTTTTATCATCTCAGAGAGAGGGAAGTGAGGAAGGGAGAAAGAAAATTAGAACTTAAAAAACTTTTAAATGAATTCTTAAAATTGTCTTGATTATGTAACTGGGGGAAAATATTTGTAAAATATTAAAAATATACCACACACACAGAATTTGATATGTGGGAATGTTTTCTGCACCTTCCCTCCCTCTAAGGAGGCTTTCAATGCCCTTAAGGAGCAGCAGTAATCACAAGGGGACAGTTGATCTATAACCCATCTTCTTAAACTGTGATTTGTAACCCCATATGGACTCTTATAATTCAATATGGGGGTTGCAAAATTATGATTAATTATAAGTAAGTGTTTGATTTGTATACCTTATTTTATATACTTATATACCCAAGTCATGTAAAAATGTCTTGGGCAAAAAGGGGTCTCAAGTGGGAAAATGTTTTAAGAATAGGCATACATACACACACACACATATACACAAATAATAAAAAAAAAAATCAGGCACAAAAAAACATCAAAAACAGAGCCTCTGAGGCACTATATGTTTTGCAGATCTGCAACTTTTCCTTAGCAACTTCGAGCAATATTGCTCTTCTCTTTGACCTGAGAATGCCATCTGAAAACAATTATAGTTTTCTGTAATGAATACATTCAGACTGGACTATATACCATGTGACCTCCTTGTGTTAATTTATTGGGTTACTAATAGAAGGTCTCACATTCAGGAGTCTCTTCCCATACCCCTGTATCTTCTTAATTTAGAAAGAATATTATCTTTTTAAGGAATCATGTGTAAGAAGGGTGAGCAGTTATGAATCTCCTAGAATGTTCCTCTCCCCCTTTTGGATAACTCTCTATAGATGTTGGAAGGCTCCACAGTCTCAACTAGATTACAGGTGCAACCAATGAATTGTGCTCTCTCTAGTTCTGTTCTTGACATTTGTCCCAGAAGGTCAACAGCAGTAGGTGACTGATAATGTTATAGCATACAGATAGTCCCCAAAGTCTGAAATCAATGAAAACATTTTCATGATTCATTCTTACATAATAAAAGATAATCATTAATGATTATCTTTAATGCTTACACGTCCCACTTCTGTCACAGTGGGATCATATTCATTGGTAGCTGAAAATGTAGTAACTTAGTGCTTCTGTCCAACATCGAAAATCTTTCATAATTTAGCCTCCATCTACCTTTCCAATATTCTTATAACTTACTCCCTAAGACCAAGTGAGACTTACTATAGCTATCTCACAAACAAGACCTTCCACCTCTCAGCTCCAGGTATTTTCTCTTTCTGTTTCCCATGTCTCTCCTTCATATACTCCATTGATGTTGCTGGCTTCCAACTAAAGTCCCATCTTCTATCAGAAACCTTTCCAAACCCCTCTTGAGTCTAGTGCCTTCCATCTCTTAATTGTGTACAGCTTGCTTTGTATATATTTGTTTGAAAGTTGTCTCCTCTTGGAGAATGGCTGAATAAATTGTGGTATGTGAATGTTATGGAATATTATTGTTCTGTAAGAAATGACCAGCAGGATGATTTCAGAGAGGCCTGGAGAGACTGACATGGACTGATGCTGAGTGAAATGAGCAGGACCAGGAGATCATTATATATTTCAACAATACTATACAATGATCAATTCTGATGGACGTGGCCATCTTCAACGATAAGATGAACCAAATCAGTTCCAATAGAGCAGTAATGAACTGAACCATCTACACCCAGCAAAAGAATTCTGGGAGATGACTATGAACCACAAGATAGAATTCCCAATACCCCTATTTTTGTCCACCTGTAATTTTGATTTCCTTCACAGGCTAATTGTACACTATTTCAAAGTACTTTTTGTACAGCAAAATAACTATTTGGACATGTATACATATATTGTATTTAATTTATACTTTAACATATTTAACATGGATTGGTCAACCTGCCATCTGAGGGAAGGGGTGGGGGGAAGGAGGGGAAAAGTTAGAACAAAAGGTTTTGCGATTGACAATGCTGGAAAATTACCCATGAATATATCTTGTAAATAAAAAGCTATATAAAAATAAATAAATAAACTTTAAAAAAAAAAGAATGTTATCTCCCCATTAGATTGTAATGCCCCTTCTTAAAGGTTTGTTGTCATTCACTTGTTTCATTCACTTCTGACTTTGTGACCCTTTTTTGGTATTTTCTTGTTTATGATACTGAAGTGGTTCGCTATTTCTTTCTTCAGTTCATTTTACAGGGGCATACAGCTAGCACACGTCTGACTCCTGACTCCTGACTCTGAGCTCTTTCTAATGTACTTAGCTGACTTCCTTAATGGTGGGGACTTTCTTTTGCTTCTTTTTGTATCTGCAGAGCTTAGCAGAGTGCTTGACATATAGTAGGCACTTTATAAATGCTTATTGATTGATTGATTGAGTGATGTCATCCTGGACAAATTCTCCTCTTCTAATTTAGTCCTGTTTCAGAAGCTCTCATTGGTCCTATGTAACATATGGTGAATTTTTCCCTTTTTGGTTATTGACCTCAACCAGGAAATTTGGGAACCTCTATCTAATACCAATCAGTGTATTATCACAAACTTCATTTGCAGATTCATGAATTGGGGAAGAAAAAATCTTCCAGAAAAAAAGAAAACAAATAAAACATAACAGTGTTCATGAAATCAGAAGGAAGACCTGTGATCTAGCATCTTTGGCCTTTGCTTTGTTCTATTTCTCAATTTCTCATGAGTCATCCTAGAGACAAATGGGTGAGGATATAGTTCAAATTAGCTGGAGCTACTTCTGAAAATATTTAGGCTAGGAGGTGTCACAGGGCATTCAGGGACTTATAGGATAAGCTTTGAAGGATGGAGATATGATCAGGCTTCCCTTATGAATCATTTCAAGATGAGTCAACAGTGTGAAATGGAAGTTAAAAGATACTATCACAGTCATGAGAAACAATGAGAGATATAACTTATCTGGAATAAGGAAGTGATGGGTCTATTCGGATCAAAGCACATCTGGAATATTGGGTTCAGTTCTAGGGGCCACTAATAAAAAATAACTTTTATTAGCCAAGACATATCTAGGGTAAGAAAACTAAGATGGTAAAAAAAAAAACCTTTGAGCCATGACTTATGAGGATAGGTGAATGATATGTGTATATTTTATCATATAAGGATCAAGGGCAAAAATTATAGCTAATGTAGTTGAGAAATTAATCAGAGAAAAAAGAAAAAGTCAACTTTATAAAGAGGTAACTATACACTTGATTCCATGGGGAAATAGTAATAGTTAGATTTAACCATAAATAGAATGAGCAGTGTTAGGAGGCATTGCTTTTTTCTTTCTCCATTGTAGGTCTTCAAGCAGGGTCTGGATGATCACCTGTCAGGTATAAGTATTCTCTTTATGAAATCAAGAAGAGATGACTTATGAAATTTCTTTCGACTCTAATATTCTGTGCTTCTGTGACCTGGTCCACTGTCCACCATTTAGTGGCACATATCACTAAATATGTGCTGAGTCTGCCAAGATTCCATAATAGTGGAAAGAAAACCTAGAAACCAAACACATTTCCCAGAATTGTGTTGAAAGATATAGCCCATCTTTTTTATAATTCCAAATCAAGAAGGTCTTAAATTAATAACTATCTAAAATGAGACTTCTGGAATCAGATGAGTATGCTTGATCCTTCTTGTTCAATGGCCTTGATTGGGGGCTGCAACATGCTCTTATCTATGTATTTGTCCAAACCATTAAGTAACCCTCTTTCTGTAAACATCTTCATATAGCCAAAATTTATATAAAACTTTAATGTTATAACAGACTTGGAATATATTGTCTCATTTGATATTTGATCACCACAACTCTGGGAAGTAGATGCAATTATTAACTCTGTTTTATAAGATAAGGAAACTAAGACAGACAAAGGTTGAGGAGTTTGCTCAAGATCACACAGCTAATAAATGATTGAGGTAAGAATTTTTCTGACTCCAGGCCCAGTATATGATCCACTCTGCCATTTAATTGCAGTGATATAAATAGCTATTAGTTATGGGAGGGCAGCTAGGTGGAAGAGTGGGATAGAGTGCCAGGCCTGAAGCCAAGAAACTTATCTTCATGTGTTCAAATCTGGCCTCAGACACTTGCCTCGGCAAATCACTTTACTACTAGTAGTTTTATTTTCTTCCTCTGTAAAAGGTGGAGGGCAATAAGAGTTCCTACTCCCTAGACTTGTTTTTAGGATCAAATGAGAT
This sequence comes from Sminthopsis crassicaudata, assembly GCF_048593235.1. Taxonomy (NCBI): domain Eukaryota; kingdom Metazoa; phylum Chordata; class Mammalia; order Dasyuromorphia; family Dasyuridae; genus Sminthopsis; species Sminthopsis crassicaudata. Next base: position 444,353,236 of record NC_133620.1, read on the forward strand.
AATAATTGCAAAGCGCTCAGCCCAGTGCCTGGTATATAGTGAGTGCTATAGAAATATTAGCTATTATCATGATGAGGATGATGATGTTGCTGTTGCCTCCCCCAACTAGTGAGTGAGCTTTTCTAGATAAGGACTTTTACCATTTTTCTATTTGTATCTACTATGTTTAGGACAGTGCTTGAAATATTTGATAAATACTTTTCCATTCATTCGTTCATTCGATTTAATTTGAAAGCATCTGAAAGAAAAGATATTTTTAAAAATGCCTTGTCTACACAGTATGTAGACATTCCTTTCTTTATGTTTAGCAGTTTTCTAAGAGAGATTTTTCACTTAAATAAAGTTTGAGATTCTGTTTAGTAATAGTAATAAGTAACATAGATATGGCACTTGAAGGTTTGCAAAGATTTTTACAAATATTATTGTCTCATCTGATCTTTAAAACTCTGGAAAGTAAGTATTATTATCTCCATTTTACTGATGAGGCAAAGGTTAAGAGACTTGATCAGGCTCGCAGAGTTAGCCTGAATTTGAACTCAGGTTGTCCCAGCTTCCAGTTTAATACTATACCTATGTACCACTTAGCTGAAATATTGAAGGTTCTCATATTAATGAAATTGATATTAACAGGGAACCAAAGAAAGCATCCATTATACAAGGAAAATAAGCAAATTTCAATCCTTAATCCAAAATGGGAAAGAAAAGAGATGAAAAGAAAAAGGTTCCATGTTACTAAAACATAACCTAAGACTTCCTTCAGGAAGTCATCATAAAACATTTCATTTCTTAGTTACATTTTCCTACTCTCAATGAGCCATCCCAGCATCCCCCTAATTGTCCACAAATCATTTACTACTTATGATCTCTCCCTCTTTTTGCCTTGTATAGCTATTTCTCTTTTCTGTGCATACCTTATTTTACTGGTGGGAGTCTAAACACCACATTCTCATGGATCAAATATATTTTATCTTTATACTTGATCCCTCTCCCCCTTTTCCCAACTCCACAGTGTCTGGCCTAGGAATTTTCTGAAGACTGAAGACATTGAGCAAATGCTTATTAATTGACTAAATGACAGAATTGAACTCTTATGACCTTATATCTGTAATAGTCAACATTGATTAGTACTGAGTTCTGCTGTTGCTCACTCTATATAATGGAGGTGACTAAGTAGATAGATAGACAGATATTTTTAAGACCATGGATCTCAAGAAAGATTGTTTTTTCCTGAGTGTTATCAGTAGAAGTTCCTGAAAAAGAAGAAGATATATGAGCCATATGTCAGAAGTTCTTCGTATTATATTGTCATTATCTTTATCATCTATGGCCTCATTATCACTGTCATAGATGTCACATTTATTTTGACAGCTCCAAAGAAAGATTCCTGATACTGATAGGAGCAGTGACTATGAATACATGTGAAGCTTCCCAAGTTAGTCTCTTAGAAATAGTCAAAATTCTTTTGTTTATGAAAGCTTTAGTTTTTAGTTGAGAAGTTAGTATTTTGAGTTTACAGTAAAGTGGAATTCATATATTTCTTCAAATTAAAAAAAGCAGTTGACCCTATTGTCCAGTATCTGTGGGGTCCATTATCAATCACTTATGGAAGCTTATCTAGTCAAGTGAGATTGAAGAATAAACAAATGAATAAAAAAGTGTTGATTTGCTTTTTGTAGCTATGCTGGGAGAAAGAAAAGGATGAAAGCATAAGGACTACTGATGTTATTAGATGATACAATAAGATAGAGTGTCAGACCTAGAAGTATAGAAGACCTAAATTCAAATCCAATTTTAGATACTTATTACCATGTGACCCTGGGCAAGTCACTTAACCATATTTGCCTCAGTTTCCTCATCTGTCAAATGAAATGGAGAAAGAAATGGCAAATCACTCCAATACCTTTGCTAAGAAAACCCCAAATGGGCAGAACTGAAATGACTAAACAACAACAAAATAAATTAAGAGGGAAGGCACTGGAACTAAAAGAAATTTGAAAAGACTTACTAGAAAATATGTTTCAGGTGTGTTCTGGTGTGTTCCAACAAAGCTTCTTTGTCACTTTTCTGTTTTAAATTAATGAACTGGATAAGATGGCATTTTTATCAAATTTGCAGCTGACATCAAGCTTGGAGGCACAGGTAACCTACTGGAAAAGAGTCGAGAGTCAGAATCAACTTGGCAGAAAAAAGAACACCAGTTATAATCAATTAAGGCTAAATTTAATAGGACTAAATGTAAAGTCTTTCATTTGGGTTCAAAAGTCAGTTTCCAAAAAAGAAGATAGTGGAGATATGGCCAAATGGTGGTTGATCTTCAAAAAATCCAGAGGGTTGATTTAAGGTCAACATAATTTATGAGAGGGGCATCTAGGTGGTGCAGTGGATAGAGCACCAGCCTTGAATTCAGGAGGACCAGAGTTCAAATCTAATCTCAGACACTTAACACTTCCTAGCTGTGTGACCCTGGGCAAGTCACTTAACCCCAGCCTCAGGGGGGAAAAATCATAATTTATGAGATATAGCAGTTAAGAAACTTACCCTCTCTTAAAATTCAATGAAAGAAATGTAGTTTCCAGAAATAAGGAGGTGATAGTCCCACTATACTGTTGACTTGGTCAGAAATCATTTATTTGATTCTGAATACCCCAATTTAGGAAAAATATTGATAAGCTAGAGAATGTTCAGAATATGGACATGAAGTTGATAAAGGATCATGTATTCCTGAAGAGTAGTTGGAGCAATTGAAGATGTTTAGCCTAGAAAAGGAAAGAATTTGGAAAGTTCAGATATGATTTTTGTCTTCAGTTATTTTATAGACTATCACATGGAATAAGGAATAGAAAAAAAGGACTTGGAAAAACATCTTAAACCTTAGAGGACAGAAAGAAATGGATGGAAGCAAATGACACTAAGCAAGTATCTATCCAAGTGTCTGCCAAAGTTCTCCATAGACTATCCCTGTGCCTGCCTCCAGCCTGTCCATGTTGTGATTCTGCCTCTAGAGAATGCTACAGTGCTAGATAAGGATGAACAGAGGGTGTTGAGGTTCTGGCATAACTCTGGCTCATGGTCTAGAGGTGGCTGCTACTTCTTCTTTCAACATCATGGAAGATTTTTCCAGATGCTAGTACAAGAACTTAAAAAGTGGCAGTTGTTACAGCCAGCTCTCAGAGGGCCATTGCTGCTGCTGTTACTGATCTGGTTCTCTCCTAAGAAGTAGCAAGGGTGGAACCAAAGGCCAATGACCCTATGTCAGGCTGCAATTAAGTGCTTTTTTAAAAAACTAATTCGCCATATCCCTGAGATATTTGTTATAGATTGTGGGCTCCAGAAGTCCATTTTGACCCTGTTCTTTGGCTGGTTTTAGTTTTCCTGCTGAATAATAAAAATAATCACAATAATTAACATTTATATAGTGCCTACTATGTGTCAGGTATTATGCTAAGTGCTTTACAATTATTATTTCAGTTGATGCTCACAATAATCTTAGGAGGTAGGCATTATTATTATTCTTTTATAGATTAGGATGCTGTGGTTGAGTTTAAGTGACTTGACCAAGATCACACAGTTAGGAAGTATCTGAGGGAAGATTCAAACTCAGAGTTCATTACTCTAGTCACCTGCTGCCTAGAAAGACAGACAGATAAATTTGAGTGTCAGACGCTGTGAACTCCAGATCCTTAGGAAATAATGAACTCTCAGCTTCATAGCTCTACAACAGGTTCCTAAGGCATTTTGAGGTTGGGATAATGTGTTCCAAATTGGACCAAGGCTTCACCTATCAAAAAACACTGCATGAGTAGATAGCTTGGTGGTAGGAAAGCGACCTCAGAATAATGGTAATCTGAGTGGGAGTTGTGAGGGGAATGGAATGGGGAACATCACGAACTTGACTACCATGGAGGAAGTATATGGCATATGAGACTTACCTGGCACATGCCTTGAATTTTGCAAGAGTCCTCCCCTCCCACTAGAGCTGTGTTTCATGACATCAGCAAAGCCTAGAGAGCCCCTATAAAAACTGTCTCTGGCACTGGCTCTTCAGATAACCTGCCTTCATCAGGATAAATCCTACAGTGTCTGTGATCAGGGTAAGTGATTCAAAAACTGGTTGTAGACGTTTAGATAGAGGGTTTCAAGAAAATTGACAGCACTCAAGAGAAGGAGGAGGAAAAGAGCAGGAAGGGGGAGAAGAAAGATAATAGGAATTTTAGAGGCCCAGGAGTAATAGGGAAGGGTAAAGAAGGTAGATAAGTGAAGCAAAGAGAAATAGTAGTGCATTGTCTTTTTGTATTTGTTCTGGATCAAGAACTAGATGATTTTCATTTAAAGGCAGAAGGAATGGGTCTAGTATCTCCTAAGGGAGGAAGTAGTTGTATTCTGAATTTCAGGAAACTTTGCCAAAAATTGAGATATTTAAGGATGCAATTGGTCCCATTTCAGGAAAGAAGCTCATTTACGCTTACATATGGATAGAAATTCTAGAAAATTTACCTTCATCAAAATATGTATGTGACAGGTGTATGTTGACAAATTGTTAAGCTTAACTTTATGTTTGAAATAGTATGAGGTTCGATTAATAAATAATTTTTTCTTGGAAATTTTGGATATTGCCAATGGTTACTGACATGTAAAAGACAGCCTCATTTTGTTATTGGTTCAATTCCTTACTTTCATCCATGCTGGCTACATGTCCCTGGACAAGACTTAACCTGTGAGCATCCTGCGTAGACAGTTTATCTTGTAAATTTTGAAATAATTGCCAATCTAGATTGCTAGAAGGAGCTTTCTATACCTATGAATTCATATGTTAAGAGTGAAGATAATTGGCAAGTTGTTGAGTGGGGCTCGGTGGATTATGGATGCATTATCCACGCATTATGGATGGCAATACATAATGAAGTGGAAGTGGGTGGAAGGCATCTAAAGTAACTGTTGATATAAATATTTCATGATTTTTGAGCATAGCATTATAGAAAGGGCTTAATGATGTAAGGCCCCATTGCATGGTAATATGGCTGCTCTCAAATCCAATCATTATTTGGAATACCAAGAAAATGTAACCAATAACCTTATGGAATTGTCCTTGGGGGAAGTGTTCAGTATTAAAAAAATAAACAACATGCATGGCAGTTCCTTATGTTAGAATCACTAATGCATGACTAGGTAAGAAAAGTTCCTTTCATAGATGAGAAACAGATAATGTTCCATTGAGATGGGAAACTTTATACTATTGTATTTTAAAGAATTGTTATGTTAAAATTGAGAAAATGATGTTAGAGAGGACATGGCTTTGAACTATCTTGTTCCGGATAAAAGTTTAGCCCTCTCTAATTTACTATCTTTTTTTTTTTATTTATATGTCCATAAATCTGAATCCTATTATTGATAAATACTAAAATTGTCAATGATTTGGGACAAAGGAAAGGAACGGAAGGTAAAGGTCTACAATAGAGAGAAGATGCAAGTTCAGAGTGCAGTGACCATTTGGCAGTAACCTGAGAGGGAATAATGAGTTCTGAAAGTATTGTAGGGCTGAGCCCTGTAAGAGAAAAAATTATGGAATCCTCTTCCAGCAGGGTCGATCTAGGCCTTCATTGTCTAGGTGCTTTAGGTTCCATAATTCTGTTTCTTCTTGGCAGATATTTATTCCCAAGTCTCAAATTCTAGCAAAAAAAATTTTACAAGAGAAAAAAAGCCATTCCTTTTTGCAGATACAAATTGCCATCATATTAAGCATCGATCCCTAATATGAACAAATATTTAACTTGGATCTAATTTAATTTCTTTATGTCTTTTAGGTTGACTAAACTTCCACCAAGATGTCCTGCCAGCAAAGCCAGCAGCAGTGCCAAGCCCCTAAGTGCCCTCCTAAGTGTCCACCCAAGTGCCCGACACCAAAATGCCCACCCAAGTGCCCACCAAAGTGTCCCCCCAAGTGTCCTCCCAAGGCTCCATGCCCTCCTCCTGTCTCTTCCTGCTGTGGCTCTAGCTCTGGAGGATGCTGCAGCTCTGGAGGATGCTGTGGGTCCAGCTCTGGGGGATGCTGCAGCTCTGGAGGATGCTGTGGCTCTGGGGGTGGCTGCTGCCTCTTTTCCCATCACAGGAGATCCCATAGGAGCAGGCGCCAGAGGTCTGACTGCTGTGACAGTGGCAGTGGGCGCAGCCAGCAGTCTGGGAGCTGCTGTGGGAGCTCTGGAGGCTGCTGTGGCAGCTCTGGAGGCTGCTGTGGGAGCTCTGGAGGATGCTGCTGATCATGTTTCGCTCTACACCAACAATCCACAATGTAGAACCAAAAGTCACTGTTCTTCCCTCAGATTGTTGTAGCCTTTCTTTTCTAATTATGTATCTTGCTCTCCAAAAGCCATTACTGACTTTATCACCTGGATCTATCTGACATCAGATCCAATTTTTGATTGCCATTTTCAACAATAAAACACAACTCATGATCTTCTTTTTCTGGTGATGACAATTTTTACTCCAATACTGGATCAGGCTCTTTGGCCAGGTATCTAAAATCTCAAGTGTTTTGGTTTAAGAGACTAAGTCATAGTTTTTCTCTCCAGGCAGTCAAAGTTGGCAGCTTTTATCTCCAAGAGCAGGAATTGATCTCATATTTGATATGCCATAGGAATTGTGATTCATTGAAAGAGGCCAGTAGAATCTGTTCTGTACCTGGTAGAGAGTTATCACAATCCCTTAGTGTCTGAGACTAGCATGGTGGGATTTCAAATCAATTAAGCAGCAAGGATTTGCACATACCTGCTACGTTCTAGGAACTGTATCAGGCAATGGGAATCCAAAAACAAAAAGGAAACACTCCCCTTTCTCAAGTAACTCAATCCTGCTGGGAAAAACAAGTACATAAATACATATGTAGAGTGAGTTGAATAAATACAGGTAATTTGGGGGGATGCACAATAGCTGCCAGAGAAATCAGGAAAGGATTCATGTAGAAGGTGACTCTTGAGCTGATTCTTAGAGAGAAGAATGTATGCTAAGGGTAGAATGTATTTCAGGAAGAAGATATAGCCCATCCAAAGCTATGGGGAACAGGAGACGAAGATTCAGAGATGAGGAAAAATGAGACCTATTTGGTTGGACCAAAAAGTACACAAAGGATAGTGATTTATATAATAAACCTGGAAGGGAGGATTAGGATTATATTCTGAAAGACTTGAAATGTCAGTGCAAATTTTATGTTTTCTCTTGGAGGTAATAGGGCAGTGCTGGACTTGAAAATAAAGGGAAATTACTGGTCAGAGATAGAAAATGGATTGTAAAGGGAAAAATCAATTAGAGGGTTATTGTGATATACTAGGTGATAAGTAATTGAAGTAAGAACTAGGATGGCAGAAGAAACAGACACTAACGATATTGGAGAGAAATAACAAAATACTCAGGAACTAAATGGATGAATGAAGTGAGGGAGAATGAAGGGTAATTCAGGAATACAAACTTGAAAGGTTAGAAGAATGATGGATCTTTGTATCCCTATTGCCCACCCTAGTCCTTGGTATACAGCTGTCATTTACTGAGTGCTTGCTGATTAGCTGATTAATTAGTGCCTTCAACAGATAGACAAAAGGTGCTGTTTTGAGGAAAGAATTCTCTTTTAGGCATATGTTGAGTTTGAGATTTCCATTCTATTTTGAAGATTCTAATAAGAAGTTAATGATAAGAAACTGGAAGCCAGGAGTCAGGATGTCATTGTTATTTGTTGTTCAGTCATTTCAGCTGTGCCCTTTGTGATCCCATTTGGGATTATCTTGGCAAAAATGATGGAATGGTTTGCTATTTCCTTCTCCAAGTAATATACTAAGGCTATATAGAGAGATCTAAGAATCACAGGTGCTGAGATATTAATTGAAATGATGGGAACAGATGATGTAACCAAGTGAGAAGATTTGGGCGTTAGTAACTGCTCTCATATTTCTAATGTGGATTCATGGAGGCAGGGTGGGGTGGAAGAAAGATTGAAAAAAAAGTCTTATGACCTGAGTTCAAGTCCTGGATATCACTAAGCAAGTCATCTAACCCCTCTAGGTTACTAGTTTTGTTTTATATTGGGGATTTCTTAGAGATTCGAGGAAAATGTTATGGTTTATCAGTGTTTGAATTACAATGCTGAAATATATTTCATAGTTGATTGGTTACTTGATGGCGATTTATATCCTAAGAGAGATGTTTGGGCACTGAGCATCCCTCTGCAAAATGTTTCCTCATCTACAAAATGAGAATAGTGAACTAAATAATCTCTAAGTTCTCTTGAGTTAAACTTTTATCTTTAATCTATTCTTCAATAAATAATTTCTGATTTATTAATGAATGAAGAAAGCATTTATTAAGTGCTTACTATGTACAAGCACTATGATAAATTCTGGGAATACAAAGAGATAAGTAATATTGTTCCTATTCTCACTCTAATGCCAGAGATAATATATGTGGATGGTTTCAGCTCCAAATCAGTTAGAAAAGATCCCATGATTTTTAGAGTAGAGTGACACAGCAGATGGATGGTAATGCTTAGGGTCCAGATATCTCTCTTAAGATAATCACAGCCAAATAGTCAATCAGCTTCTGTGAAATACAATTCAGCATTAAAATTTCTCCCCTATATTTTGCCCTCTTCCTAATATCAAAGAATTTTTAAAAGAAAAAAAAAGGAAGATAAAAATATTCATCATAGCTGATCAACAAATTGAAAGATTTGACATTATGTGTAATATTCTCTATTAAAGAACCCAAATCTCTGCAAAGGAGTTACAAATTTTCATCATTCTTTTTGGGGAATTAAATATATTCTTTATAATTTCCTAATTGGTTAAATGAACTGGAGAATGAAATAACAAACCACTCCAGTATCTCTGCCAAGAAAATCCCAAATGAGTCATGGAAAATAAGACACAACCAAAATACCTCAACACCAACAAAGAGATGCCTAGGTAGCACAGTGAATACAGTACTGGAATCAGGAAGATCTGAGTTCAAATTTCATCTTAGATACTCATTGGTTATAGGAACAAGTCATTTATCTCTGCCTGGCTCATTTTCCTCACTAATAAGGTAGAGACAACATCATCTACATACCAGAATTTTTATGAGGATAAAATGAAACAATATTGGTAAAACATTTTGCAAAACTAAAAGTGCTATATAAATGCTAGTTATTATTATTAAAGTTTTTCAAGTTTCTCTACATCTATCTTGTTTCTTTTTTTCCTATAACACTATAATATTTCATGACATTCTTGTACCACAATTTTAGTCAGTTCACAACCGATGGACATTCACTTAGTTTTTAGCCCTTTAATGCTATAAAAATATTGTGGTAAATATTTGCGATCTTTCTTTTACTCTTGCCATCCTTGAGGTGTATACCTGGCATGGATATTTCTGGGCCAAAGGGCATGAACATTTTAATCATTTAATTTACTGCCCCAATTAATTTATAATTCCAAACTGCTATTCAGAATGGTTGTCCCAATCTATAGAGACACCAATAATGCATTAGTATACTTGCCTTTCCATACTCTTCCCACATTGAATAATCCCATCTTTTCTCTATCTTTTCAATTTGCTGGGTGTTGTTGATTTATATTCTTGTATTATTAGTGATTTGAAGCATTCTTTCGTATGGTTGTTAAGAGCTTGTGATTTTTCTTTGGAGAACCATTTGTCCTTGTCCTTTGACCATTCATTTATCAAGGGAAGAAATTGTATAAACAAAGATGTTTCTTTTTCATTGATAACATCTCATGTAAACTGTACAAAGTAGCTTTCATACTCACTACTATTTATAGGATTTCTTTCTCTATCTTAGCAGTTTCTAAAAGAAAGTTTCAGCCAAGAGGTTTTTGTTCAGTGCTGTATATATTAAATTGTTTCATATTCGTATAAAGGTCCCAAGAAGACATATAATGGGAGTCAGGACCTAGCATGTAAGGCAAATCTCCAGCTTTATCCCAAAGTAGGAAAGAAGAGCGATGGGCAAAAAAAAGAAAGAATCCACACTACAAACACTTAGCTGAAATGCTATGTTTTCCATATATCACTCCAGAACTTATTGATCTCTTCCACATGTGATTTCCCATCTATCATCATTTGCAACTCTATTTAACTATTATTATCATCCTGAGATATTTCTTATGTGTTGTTACCTTATGTGATTATCTTCTTCTGGGTCTACATCTTCTCTGTTTTATTAGAATATAAACTCCATGAAGCAGCTAGATGGCACAATGGGTAGAGCACCAGCCTTGAAGTCAGGAGGACCTGAATTCAAATCTGACCTCAGACATTTAACACTTCCTACCTGTGTGACCCTGGGCAAGTCACTTAACCTCAATTGCATCAGCAAAAAAAACAAAAATCAAAAAGAAAAGAATAGAATAGAATATAAGCTCCATGTGAACAGGGAAAAAAATATTAGTTATTTATGAATATTGTCCCCAGACCTGACCTTATTAACTCACCTGAGTTCTTACATAGAATAGGTATCTAGTAAGTATTTATTAACTAATTAGCTAAAAGTTGAACTTTCCAAGGACACTGTACCTGTAATTCCCAATGTGTTTCATTATTTGTGTCTTTGAATTGAAGATATGATAAAGGAGTAATGTTTCTAAAACTCCCTATTCCAAGAACAAACTCCTATGGTCTTGGGTAGTGGTCATGGATGTGCCTTAAAAATAAATAAATAAATGAATGAAACAGGTCCATGAGGCACATGTTGGTCACAGTGGAAGATTAAAATTGTTTCTTGAATATTTTATTGCCATCATCTTTATCCTCATCTTTACTATCTACATACTCAACATTCTCAGCATCTATATCAATATAAATAAGTTACATCATTGCTGACATAATTGCCATCATCATTATCTTGGCAATTCTAACCGAGGATTTCTAAGAATGCTTGGAATAGTGACAGTGAATAAATACTAAATCTTCCAAGTTAGCCACTTAGCAAAAGAGCAACCTCCTTTGCATGTGGATTAAAAAGTAGTCCTCTATGTCAGTGACTCATATGTTTGTCTATTCATAGGTGATGTGATTTGAGTAAAGGCTTTGAATAGGAAGAGAGCCAGATTAATACATAACTACTGAAAGATTCAGGTATAACACACACACACACACACACACACAAACACACACTATCCCTTTCTCCCTCTTTCAGTCCTAAGATAGCGTATTAAGTCCTGATAAGCACTACATATTAATAAAATACAAGATTTCAGGAAAACTTAGAAAATAAAAAAATGACCAACTCCAAGGTTCCATATCTATGAGTTATGACATCATGTAGGTATGAAGACTTGTTGTCAACCCATAATAAGGACTAAACACAATCATTTAAAATTTTTTGTTTGAATGTTATTAGGGAAGAGAATATGGCGAAAGAATAGATAGAACCATTGTTTGGGATAGGTGGGATGCTGATAACTGATGATAATGATAAATTAAGAATTGCCTATTATTTTGTTTCTATTTGCTCTGTCAATGATAATAATCTTTGGTTTGAAAGAAAAGCATAACAATTAAAAATGGGTAATTTTACCTAAGATAAGTCAAGAAACACTTCTAAAGTACCTACTTTAAGTTTATGGCCCAGAGTAACAAGAAGAGCTGGCAGAATGCTGAAATTGTCAGTAATCTTTGAAATGTCATGAAGAATAGAAGAGGTACCATCAGATTGCAAAAGGAGAAACATCCCCCAAATTTCAAAATATTTAAGAGAATGAAGTCCTGTTAGTGAGAGTCCATTCCAAATCAGATGATTTCATTCCTGGGAAATTTCTGTAATGAATTACTAAAAGGATAAGGAGTAAAATCTAGAAAAAAAAGAAGTTATTGCAAAGAGGTCGTATGGTTCCATTAGGATCATTATATAGGTTATTACATAAATCACTTGATATCTTTAAAAAAAAAAACAAGGTTACTAAATGCGTAATTTTAGGAATGTTCTAGACTTAAGATCATTATTTCATAAATTCCTTGTAGTATTCTTCAGAGTAAAAAAATGGAGAAATTTGAAGTAGCAGTAGTACAATTTGAAAAAATTGGAAGGGTCCAAATAGTCTGACACAAGATCTAGTCATTAAAGTTTTGTAATCACTCTAGAGAGAGGTTTTCAGTTCAAAGTTCAAAGATCTGTTTGGTTTATATTTACAACTGACCACAAGCTCCAAATGAATTTATTGTGATATATAATACAAAAGCAAGTTAATGTCACATTTAACTACAGTTTAAGTTTTCAAAATAGGAAAGTAATAGTCCCATTATCCTCTTGGCTTGGTCAGAACTTGGTTCTGAGAACCAAGTTTTAGGAAGGGCTTTAACATGTAGAGAGAATTTACCTAGAGGAAGGAGATTGACAAAGGGCCATGAATTCATGTTAAATGAGTGTCAGTTGAAGAAATTGGAGATGCGAATTGGAATTGGAGCCTGAAAAATGTAGACTCAAGGAGAACAAACTTGATAACTGTCTTTAAATATTTTTCAAACTTTTACATTGGTGGTAAATTGGACATATTTGGTTTGGTCCCAGAGTAGACGATAAGTAAGAAGTTAAAACCCCCAAAGATAGCAATTTAGTGTCTTTCTTCATATGTCTTTTGTAGTTAATTTGGACTATCTGTATCCAGAAAAAGAACTGATAAATAAAAGCAGAATAGAATTATCTCACATATATATAATTATCTCACATATATGGATATATATGTATGTGTGTATAAAAATGTGTGGTTATATACATATGTATGTATATATACACATATATTCATATATGCACATATGTACACACACACTTTTTTAATGGTAGAATTAAAAGGGGAAGGAATAAAAAAAGAAAAATAAGAAATTTAGGTGATGATTTTATTATATTATTTTAAAGGAATAACAAGTTGTAAATAATAGATTTGCAGTTTCATGCAAATTATGATTTTTATTATAGTATATATTATATATTTTGTTTATATTATTGATTATATTATGATTATATTTTTATAATATTATGAAAATGCTTGTTTTATTCCATAAACTAAAAATAAGACAAACAAATAAATAAATTTTTTAAAGTTAACAATTTAAGTTTGGTAGAAAGAACAATTTCCTAATCACACTGTTAATATAAAAGAAGAAAAGACTCCCTTAGAGAAGCAGAAGATTTTCCTACTGTTGTAAATGTTCAAGCAAAGACTGGATAACTACTTCTCTATTACATGGTAAAGAGAGTTCTTTTTATGTATGCTTTAAACTAAATGATCATGGAGATCCCTTCTAATTTTTGTAATCTGTAATTTTATGTGAAAGTTTCTTTATTGTTGTTCAGTCATGTCCAAAATGGACTTATCCATGGTTTTTCTTGGCAAAGATACTGAAGTGGTTTGCCATTTCTTTCTCTAGTATGTTCCCAATTTACAGATGAGGACCTGAAGTAAATAAGGGTTAAATGAGTCCCCTAGGATCACACAGCTAGTAATTGTCTGAATCTAAGTTTGAACTCAGTTCATCCTGACTAGAGGTCTGGTGTTCTATCTACATGCCCATTAATGAATCATAAACCATTCTGAAATACAGCTTGCTATTTTCAAGATGGAGGAGGGGAGGAATAAGACTCTGACAAGTGGTTATAGTGTAGTTATCTTAGTACTGGCAGCTCTTGGTACCAATACAGCTCTGTTGTGTAAACTCTACCTAAAAATAGAGCTTCATCTTACACATGTGAAAGCATGAAGGACTTGGTTCCTTCAGGGAGGAATCAGTCATCTTCCCAGGGATGAGTGACTGGTAGTGCCAGTGAGGCAAAAAAAAACCCAGAACCTTCAGGTTCTCAAGACACACCAGATCTTTCACCATCATGTTGTCATGGTAGTCTTTCCAGTCACTTTGGAATTGGATAGGGAAATAGCATGGTGGGGAGAAAGGAAGAGTGAGTTCCAAACTGGCAAATATTTTAGCTACCAATAGGCACCACACAGATGTGCCACTTGTAAGAAAAGCAGTTTCAGAATGGTGATGGCCTATTCTGAAATCATGAGGGAACAGGGCTGGGAATGTCAAGAATTGTCTGCCACATGGGGCTTGCTTGGCACATGCCTGTGAGTGTATTCTCCTCCCACTAGAACCATGTCATGAGCAGTGGAGCCTGGGAATCCCTTATAAAAGGTGTCTTTGGAACTGGCTCTTCACACCATTTGCCTCCTGGGAGAGAAGTCTTTCAGTACCTGTGATTAGGTAAGTGATTCAAATCCCAGTGGGGAGAACTTTGAACAAGAAAACCCCTAATGATAAAAAGAGGGAGGTCAGGGAAAATGAGAAAAAGATAAAGAAATTAGGAATAAAAGGGGAAGGTTCAACCAATCAGAGTGAGAAGGGAGGCTAGTAAGGAATAAAGAGCTTAGGAAATGACCAGAGTATCTAAGCATGTACCCAGGAAGTTGTGGGGAGATCTAGAACCCATATTCTTAAGAATAATTAGAGATCCCGCATAATATATCCTCTTTAGGATACATGTAAGGCAAATATATATTATATCTATATATGTATATACATATATAAATTTAATGTAATCATATAATATAAAATAATAAAATATTAAACAAATTTATAATTAAAATGGCTTAAGATGTGAAGATTTTTTAAATTAACTTTGGGTGTTAGATATTGTTGTAAAATGAATATGAATGAAAAATGAATATTTTAATTATTAAGCATTTACTATAATAATATAGTAAATTGTGCTAATTATAAGGAATACAATATAAGCAATACACATAAACATATGTATCTTATGTGTATGTGTTTATATGTGCATATATACATGCATGTGTATATATATGACACTGTATGGATCATTTAGCTTATATTCCAATAATAGGCATCTGGTATCATAGTGCAGTAGATAGACAACATCCTCTAAAGTAGGAAGATATAGGTTCAAGTCTATCCCCTTAACACATCCTGGTTATGTGACCGTGGATAGCCACTTAAACTCAGTATCTTATACAATTTATTTATATTATTCTATAAATGTATCTGTTCTAAAAGCCCAACCAATAATTGAGTGAGACTAAACAAAAGACAGATGAACCCAAAGGCTTTTGAGATTGTCCTTATAGGAGGAAGATTGAAAAGACTGAGAAAAGGGATGAAAAAGGGAGAATCAGTTAGATCCCTTGTCTCAGATGAAAAGTGCATCATTTTTCATTGAAACAGAAACATTTACAGTGATCAGCTCTATAGGTTTGATATTTGGTATGTGTGTGTTGGAGTAGGGTTGAATGGCGATAGTGATTCTAGAGAAGACTTTTTTTCTATCTTGTTTTGCACATTTAGCCCCCTCAAGCTTTCTAAATATGTTTGCTTATATTATAGATTTTTAAAATAATTGATGATTTCCAAAGACATAGTTATCTTGAGACAAAAAAAAAAAGCAAGGGAAGAAAATGTCCAGAGAGAGAATAGGGAAGCAATAACCATTTGTCAGTGTCATGGAGCAGATTGGGGTATCCTGAGTGTCATGGAGCTAGGGTCTATAAGTGGGATCTTTATCTTTCAGGCTCAGTGAGACTTTATTGACCTGAGTGTCAATAGGCCTGGAACTTTTCCAAAATTGCCCATGGGACTCATACTCCAACCCATACAATTTTTGTTGAAGGATTTTTCTTTCTGGATACAAATGAATCCTAGAAATTAGTGGGCATTGCTCCCAAATGAAAGCAAATTCTTAGCCTTGGTTTAATGTACCTTCTCTTATTATCTTTCAGAGTGATCTTGCAAAAAGATGTCCTGCCAGCAAAGCCAGCAGCAGTGCCAGGCCCCTAAATGTCCTCCTAAGTGTCCTCCCAAATGTCAGACACCCAAGTGCCCACCAAAGTGTCCTCCTAAATGTCCCCCCAAATGCCCTCCCCAGGCTCCATGCCCTCCTCCTGTCTCTTCCTGCTGTGGCTCTAGCTCTGGAGGATGCTGCAGCTTGGGAGGATGCTGTGGGTCCAGCTCTGGGGGATGCTGCAGCTCTGGAGGATGCTGTGGCTCTGGCGGTGGCTGCTGCCTCTTTTCCCATCATAGGAGATCCCGCAGAAGCAGGCGCCAGAGGAATGACTGCTGTGACAGTGGCAGTGGACACAGCCAACAGTCTGGGGGCTGCTGTGGCAGCTCTGGAAGCTCTGGAGGTTGCTGTGGAAGCTCTGGGGGCTGTTGTGGAAGCTCTGGGGGCTGCTGCTGATCATCTGGTTCTCTCTACACCAAGAATCAGTGAAGTGGAACCCAAGACCCATAAATCATCCACCTCATCTGCAGCTGCCATGCTTAGCTCATTTGCCTACACAGAAATGGTTCTTCAAAAACTCTTATTGATCTCAGATCAGTGAGCCTTGGCTCATCTGCCTAACTTCCCTCCCACTGTTCTCTTTTGTTCAACGACCGTATGCAACAATAAATTTACATTCACAGTCCTCTTTGTCTGTTAGTAATTGTCTTTTCTTTCTCTGCTGGGTTCTGCTCCTCCTCCTGAGACAAAGAAGGAAAATTTCAAATTTGCCTGCTTAAGAGACAAATTCACTGGTTTTTTTTCTGCCCTGTTAACTATATGATTACGATTCACCCCTAGTGATTTTTGTCTTTATAATTCCTGAGCTCTGTCCTAACTGTGCTCCCATGTATAGACGTCTGCCTTCTTAGAAGGAATAAACCCACATATACAATCTTTAAAAAAAAAAAAAAAAAAGATTCAGTTAAGTGGTACTTTCCTTTGAATATTCCTCTTTTTGTACCCTAAGCAATTCGGGAAGCCAGAAACACGGATATTGTTGTATCTAGGTGTCCAGAACCATCTTGAAGGGCTTGGAATCTCTAGACATATCTGTAAACCTTGCATAAAATACTTACTGCCTTCACCTATTTTAAATGGGTTCTGTTACCATCAGATACAGTACCCCTCTGCTTAATGACTTCTAATACATCCTTTTCCCAAAATAGTGAGTTGATTTCCACTAACTTAAGCTCAGTTCTTAGGGGGTTTAATTTCCTGCTCATTGTTCAGCATCACAATTCCTATCATCCTCCTACAAATGATCTTTCTTTGCAGTCATCTGGATTCAACTGGATTCTAGAACATTGCCTCATGGCTATGTCATTGTTTTTATCCCCTTGCTTAATTTATCACATTGGCTACTTCTATAGAACAGTTCCTAGTCTCTGGTGCCATGGGCCTGTGGAACAGAACATTTGTAGCCACATTACATTTTTCCTATTCTGCCATGGACACAAAAATGTCTGTTGATCTGGGTGGCTGCCATGCCTGGCAGGTGGTATCCATCTTTACATTTCTTACCATCTTTGGTGGTTGTTTATTTCTAAAGCTTATTTCCAAACGTAGTCCTTTTGTTGGCTTAACCAACATGAAACTTTTAAATAAAGAATGCAAAATACCCCAAAATTGATTTCCATAAATGACAGTCACTTTCAAAGCTCAAGTCTTCAATTCATCAATAGGAGGTGGGGAGTGAACTGCTGAAAAACACCCTATTATGGCTTAAACATCTCTGATAACTTCTTACTTGAGTGAATCAGAGACCAAGGTGATAGAGTTTTCTTATTTGCTTCTCTTGTCTTAACTTGACTCTTCCTTTGCTACATAACACTATCAGCTATATATATTATTGGCTTGATTTCTCAGGCAACCATAGTTGCCACATATTAAAATCATCTTTAAAATTTGCATGAGCAAAACCAGTCTATCATATTTTATATGCTTTATATGCATGGCACCTTTAATCACCAGTTCCTGAAGCATTTTTCCAGCCTCTCTATGAATCTGAAAAGTTCTGCAATCTTCTCATCAGTCATAATAAAGAAACTGACATGAATGTATGTCCTCTGGACTTCCCTTGTCTTAAATGAATTAATGAATGAATGAATGGATAAATGAAATGAATGAGTTTATGAATGAGCACTTTCCATGTACCATGCATATTGCTAAATATTGGAAAAACAAATACAAAAAAAAGACACATCCCGTATCCTCAAGAAGTTTACATGCTAATAGTAAGAGAGTACATAGATACAGCAATGGCCAGGGAAGAGACCTTTGGTCTCAAGAGTCCCAAAGATGGCAAATTGACCCATAAAACAACAATTGACATGCTCTAATCTAAAAGCAATGATAATATTGATTGAATGACCATTTCCGAAGCAGGAAAGAAAGGAATAAGGAGAGGAATTAGGGTGGTGATGAAGATGTCAAAGTGAACTCTTGGCACACTTGATTGTGACACAATGTCTCATTTGGAGCAGCTAGATACATCCAGTAAGTACCTCCTAATGGAGAAATACTTGAGTTTACTTACCAATTATCACCACTCAGTCTCCGACTCTGAATGGAAATTCAAAAAAGGGGGGGGGATTTAATTACCCCAGGGAATGAAGAGCATAACTATGGGAGGTTCTGTCTATAGAGTTAAGTTTCAGAGATGGAGAAAGAGGTTAGCAGCGTGGCCGATGACAAGATGACCCCCAAGAGATAATCAGATGGGAAGTAACTCTAAAGTGACTTCCAATGTCTGTAAGGTTTCAAACATGGCAACAAAGGAGCATCAAATGACATAAAGAGTTCCCCCCAAAGGCTCTATCTATGTTGTTCTGCATGAATTATCTGAAACTTTGGAATCATTTCAGGGGCCTATTTTAGGGATATTGCTTCTTCCTTAGGTAAACTTAAACCCTATCTTTTAAAGTTGAGTCTTCTGTAGTATGTCAGCTCCCTAATCTGTTGTCTAAGTTTATGCTTCTGATGATATGTTGCTGACTGAAGGGGAGGAGGTTATAAAGTCAGATAGTTTCTTCATATCTTCTGACCTGTCTTACCTAGGAAGGAATTATCTGGCAAGAAATCTCACATCTGAAGTAGGAGATATAGTGCCAAGCCCTATTGAGGTACCTCCCTTTCTACCTGAGAAGATGTCCCAGCTGATCTAGTCTATGCAGAACAGCAACTGAAGGTACTTTCTTAGATGTACCTTTCCCTGTGATCACTGTTTTGTTTTGTTTTGTTTTGTTTTGTTTTTCTTCCCAGATTATTTTTAGCTTCTGAATACAATCCTTCCTTTGCAACAACAACAACAAAATTCGGTTCTGCACATATATATTGTACCTAGAATATACTATAAAATATTTAATATGTATGGGAATGCCTGCCATCTAGGGGAGGGGGTGGAGGGAAGGAGGGGGAAAACTGGGAACAGAGAGAGTACAAGGGATAATGTTGTAAAAAAAATTACCTATGAATATGTACTGTCAAAGAAAATGTTATAATTATAAAAATTAATAAAAAAAATTTTAAAAAAAAGATGTACCTTTCCCTGTGGTATGCTGCTAATGTTTAATAAATGGCTCACTGGTAGAAGGTGAGAATGAAAGCCAACATAATAAAAATAATAACATAATTTATTCTCCATTAACATTTTCTCCACCACCTTTTTAAGTATAGAAATCAACAAAAAACTAAAACAAACCCTGACATATAGCGTATGCTGATTTCCAAAGTATAAAATGCTTACACTGAAAATGACTTCAGTATATCTCTGAATTCTTGCCCAATAATCTATATCTAGAGGTAGCTACATGGCAGAATAGATCAAATATGGACATGGAATCAAAAAAAGATTGAGTTTTAATTGTCTCAGACACCTGATACCTGTATGCTTATCTGTTTCAGTTTCAGATCCATAAAATGGTGTTAGTGATAACACCTGCCTGCTAGGGTTTTGGTATGGATAAAATGAAATAATATATGGAAAATACTTTGCAAACATGATATATACATTTTGGCCATGGTATCTAAGAGAATCCACAGCAATCTATAGAATCTCTTCAATTGAAATCTTGCTACACATCAAATTCTTTCTAATTCCAGTCTTGTCTAATGTAGAGCAAACATTTTCACTATTCCCTTTTCTGCAGTTCCTACCCCCCTACACAATGAAATACAATAAATAGCACACCACCAACTAAACCCACTAATCTTTCAGTGCTTTTAAGAGACATGGTCAGGGCAGCTAGGTAGTACAGTGAATAGAGCACCAGCTCTGAAGTCAGGAGGACCTAAGGTCAAATCTGGTCTCAGATACTTAACACTTCCTAGCTGTGTGACCCTGGGCAAGTCACTTAACTGCAACTGCCTCAGCAAAAGAGAGAGACAGAGACAGAGAGAGAGACAGAGACAGAGACAGACAGAGAGAAAGACACCCAGAGAGAGAGAGGTGGTAGATATGGAAAGTCAATGCTTCAATGCCATCCCCTCAAAAATCATATTTAATCTTTGTGCCACAGTCTCTCAAAATCCTAGTCAGTTAGAGAGAACAATTTATAGAGTGCTCAATGTAGAATAAAAAAGACTTATCTTCCTTAGTTCAAATCTGACCTCAGACACTTACCAGCTATGTGAGCTTGGGCAAGTCACTTAACTCTGTCTGCCTCAATTTACTCTTTCATATATTGAGCTGAAGATAGAACTGGCAAAAACATTCCAATATCTTTGCCAAGAAAACCCCAGTGGGGTCACGAAGAATCCAGTCAGAATGACTAAATAACAACAAACTCTCAAGGTCCCACATGAGATACAGGATTTTTTTTATTGTGGTTCATTGTTCTATTGCCTCCACCCAGAAAATTTTGGAACCTCACCCTATGACATTAAGCTTTGTATTGTCACCGACATCACCTGTAAGGTACTTAATAAATGTTTATTGATTGATTCATAGACTATAAAGACACAGATCACAAAAGATGTTTCATTCACAGGCCAAACATAACAGAGATCAAAGAAAATAAGAAGCCCTCCAAATTCTCAGAAACCTGCATACACTCAGTCATTTTTAGGGGTTTCCAGTGGGCATTAGCTTGATTAATTCCTGCAAATATCCTTTCTATCTTCTGTTAAATGGACTGGCTATCTGTTGTCTCCTCCTCTAACTCTATGTAGTTACCAGAAGATGGCAGTAGAATTCCTACTCCTGGACCATGAAAAAGTTAAAAAAAAAAAAATTAAGGCCCTAGCTCAATGTAGGAGGAGGGAAAAAGAAAAAAATTATCCCTAGCCCAATGTAGGAGGAGGGAAAAAGAAAAAAATGATCTCTAGCCCAATGTAGAAGGAGGGAAAAAGAAAAAAAAAATGATCCCTAGCCCAATGTAGGAGGTGGAGGGGGGAAGGGAGGGAAAAAAAATGAGCCCTAGCCCAATGTAGAAAAAGGAAGGGAAAAAAACCCTACAGAATATCCAATCTTGTCACAAACCAGGTCAATAAATATTACTATGTCCTAGGTACTATGATAAGTGCTGGGTATATAAAGAAAGCCAAAAACATGCAAAGTACTATGTACAAACAAGATCTTTACAGGATAATTTGGAGGTGACTATAGAGGGAAGGTATGAGCATCGAGGAAAATTGGCAAAGACTGGAAAAAGTAGAATTTTGGCTGAGATTTGAAGCAAGACAGGGAAGCTAGGAGAAAGAGTTGAGGAGGAAGAGCTCCAAAACATCCGACAGTCAGTAACCAAGTTCTGTTCACAAGGAAAAGCAAAATGACCACTGTCGCTGGACAGAAGAGTTTGTAGAGATGAGTAGTGATGAGAGTGGGGTGGCTGAGGAGAAAGAAGTAGTTCAGGGTTTAAGAAGAGTGGGGAAATAAGAATGAAAGTTTAATGCAAAACAATTCAAACATCTCCATTGTACTTCCTTTTTAAATTTTGAATCCATCAGTCTAAACATATTTTAAGTGCCTACTATGTGCCAAGAACTGTCTTAAGCACTGAGGATACAAATCCAAAAAATGAAAAATAGTCCTGTCCTTCAGAAGTTTATAATCTATTGAGGAAAACAACATCCAAAAGAAATTGAAAGTTGAGGGGGTGGAGGGCAGAAAATGATGGAAAAATTTGAAAGAGTATTTCTAAATGGGACATGAAGAGATAATTGACCTGTGAACCCTCTTTAAATGCAGGCTTTGGGAGAACTTCTTCACTTTGCCCCCCAATTTGAGAAGTCCCAAGGCAGAGAGGATACTTATAAAATATAAATAGAAAAACTGAGTTTCTCCTTAAATGTCATTCTAATTCCAGTTAGTGTCTCTGGGTAGAAAAAAATGCACATTAGCTGAAAGTACTTTTTAGTAACATTTATTATAGGAGTCAGCCAGAATTCTGGATTTAAGCCAATTTTTTTTGTAGAAAGAGCAATTATAAGACTCTTCAGGTAAGTCAAAAAAAAATGAACATGCATGGAAAAAATGTTTAAAGGCAGCCAAAATCACGTTGGTAATTTCATACATTACTTTGAGAGGCCAGCTTCCAGGAATGAAATGATAATCTTCTGACCAGACCATCTCAAATCTGGAGCTTTCGAAGGACATTTAGGAAAGACATTGATAAACTAGAGAGTATTGAGAGAACAATTAGGTTGGTGAGGGCAGTGAATAGCAATGGGGTCATGCACATGAGGATGGGTTGAAGGAAGTGGGATATTTGGTCTAGAGAAGAAAAGATTCAAAAAAGACATAATAGCTCTCTTCAAATAATTCTGTCAGGGAGGAATCAGAATTATTTTGTTTTAAAATCAAGACCAATGTGTGGAATTCTATCCACTTCTATCAAAATCAACAGATCATGACATGTCTGTCTTCCTGGCTAAATGAATTTTAGAAGTAGTGTCATAGAGGTTCCTCTGATTTAGGAAGGCTAAGTTAAGCAAAGATCAAAGTGCTATCAAAGCATTTTAAAAGGCAAGAACTAAGTCAAAAATATGCCTATTTCCCCCTAATTTGCAGAGGTATAAAACAATGGGTGAGAAAAAGTGATATGCTTTGAGATTCAATTGATATGTTGATTTTTGTCATTCAATCATTTGTGGTCCTATTTGGGATTTTCTTGTTAGAGATACTAGAGAGGTTTGTCATTTCCTTTTCCAGCTCATTTAACAGATGAAGAAACTGAGGCAAACAGCATGAAATGACTTGCCCAGGATCACACAGCTAATAAGTGTGAGGCCAGATTTGAACTCATGAAGATGAACCTTCCTAACTCCAAGCCCACCACCTAACTGCCTGATATGTTGTTTGGTTTTGTTTGACTGAGAATACAATTAAATTTTGTTTTAAGTCATTTTTACAAATCTTAAGGCATTATGTAAATGTTTATTATATTTATAGTTATTTATATCTGTAGTTCTCCACATCTATCTATAATTATAGCTATCTAAATAGAATCTGTTGAGTAGGAGAGTAACTTAAGTAGATCTATTAAAATATAGAGAGGATAAGTTACAGTGAAAATAGGTATGACCAAGGTAAAGAGATCCATCAGAAAGTTGCGACAATAGCCCAGGAGACATATATGAGGAATATAATAGAGATAGAAATGATAAGATTTGGCAACTGTTGGGATATATAGAGTGAAAGATTGTAAACGTAGATGACTGAAAGGATGGTGATGCTCTTGACAGAAATAGAGAAATATAGAAGGGAGGAAGAGAATTACTACTATTGTTGCTGCTGTTGTTTGGCGGGGTGGGGGTGGTGTAAGAGGGCAGAGAATATAATGAATTCTGTTTTGGACTCCTTGATTTTGACATAGAAATCTATGAAAAAAATCTGGCTTAAAATATCCTATTGGTGATGGTCTGGAGATCAGGAGAGAGACCTGATTTAGACTAAATCAATAGATCTGGAAATCTTCTGCATAGATACAATAATCTATGAATCTATGGGAGTTGATGAGATCACCAAGTAACAGATTATAGAAAAGAGAAGAGGACCTAGGACAAAGTCTTAGGAGATATACACAGCTTGTAGGCAGAGCATGGAAGGACATCCAGCAAAGGAAAATGAGAAAGAACAGTAAGTATCCTTGGAGAAGAACCAAGAAAGAACACTATCAATAAAACCCAGAAGGGAAGATAAATACAAGTGAAGAACAAGGTCAACAGTATCTGGAACTATTGAGAGGTCAAGAAGGACTGACTAAAAAGGTCATTAGATTTGACAATTAAAAATTTGTTGGAGACTTTTTTGGACAGAGAAGTTTCAACTGAATGAAGAACCAGATAAAAGAAGGTTCAGAAGAGAATAAAGGGAGAAAAGTTTGAGACAGTAAGTGTAGATAAATTTTTTAAGATGAGAAGCTCAAGAAAGGAAAGAAAGATCTAAAATGATTTCACAAAAGCTTTTGGGTTTTTGTTTTTTAGGGATGATATACTGAGTTTGTTTATAGGCAGTAGGCAAGATATCAATAAAATAAGTGAAGATTGAAGACTAAAGAGGACAGGTGGAGATTGGCGTCAGGGAGGAGGACGATACAGAGAAGGGAAGAAAACAGAGCACTTGTTGAATAGCCTCCATTTTTTGGTGAAATATGCAGAGGTCTTTATCTGAAAGGCAGTAGGAAGGAGGTATCATGAAATTTGAGAAGGAAAGAGGTTAGAAAGAAATAGATACATTGAAAATACATTTTACTTAATTGACTAACAGAATTGAACTGTATAAATAACATTCTAACTGTAATTGCAAGCATGTTTCTGTATTGAATTAAAGTGTTACTCATGCTTTATAATTGAGGAAATGATAAAGGGTCAAGGTTATTTTTCCAGAACCATGTGTCTCAGGAAAGACTGCCTGATTTCTTGGATGGTGGCTGAGGAAGCAGGTTTAGACTGTGTGTTGGTCACAGAGGCTGGTCCCAAGCTCTCCATCCTCTCCATCCTCAGCATCGGATTACTCAGCATCCTCAATATCTGCATCAATATCAGTGTCAGTTGAAATATTATGTCAGCCACTATCATCAACATCATCATTACCTTGGCAGTTCCAAACAAAGATTCCCAGGAATGCTTAGAGCAGTGACTGAATAAATGGGAAATTTCCCAAGTTAATCACTTAGAAACTAATCTCCTTTGCATTTAAAAGATCATTAGTAGGTTAAAAATAAACCTTTGGACTTTACAGTAATACTTCTTATAGTCTATGTGTAGATGGTTGATGAGGTTTGAGTGAGGACATTGGACAGGAAGATGACTGAGTTGATCAGTTAATTAATTAGTAAGCACTTATTAAGTAATATGATCCAGGGATAATGCAAGATGGTGAGGATACAAATGCAAAGAAGAAAACAATCTCTACTCTCAAGGAACTTACATTCTACTGAACACAAACATATAGGCATATTTATGCATTCAGAATAAAACATACAAAACAAATACAAAATAAATATAAGGTAATTAGAGGGAAGGACATTAACATTTGATGGTAATGGTTATAAGACAGGAAAGGCCCCCTGTACAATGTTCTACTCAAGGACATCCTGCAAGAAGAAAGGGATTCTGTGAGGCAATAGCAAAGAACTGCATTCTAGACAAGAAGGATGGTCAGTGTAATGTCACAGAACAGAAAGAAGGCCAATAAAGTACAGTAATAGAAATAAATGACAACCACAGGTTTAGGGTCACAAACTTCTCCCTTTTTCAGTTCTAGCATGTTCTATTAAATACTTACTGGACTGTATGTATTAATAAAATGTAAGATTTCAGGAAATCCCAGAAACTAGAAAATGGAAAATTCTATATTCCATATTCATATCTATTAATTGTCACATCTGCTGAGTGCAAAAACTTCTCTGCTCAAGACAATAAAAAATGACATGAAAATAAAAAATGACATGAAAATAAATAAAAATTTTAAAAAGTTATTGCTTGTTTATTTCTCTATATAGTAGAAAAGAACAGGAAGTAAGCAGGAACAGCATCATTACTTAAATACATGGAATGCTAATGAATAACTGAAGTTATTCAGTAATGAAAAATCAGATCTATTCACTGTTTTGTTTTCTTTTTCTTTTTTTTCACCAAGACTTTGCTTTAGTTAGGAAAACCTGAACAAATGTGGCAGACAGTTGATACCCAAAGAAAATCAGATCAGCCAACTCATGATTATAAGTTCAAGCTACTTGGCCCAGGAGAGTTGCATCATGGATATTGAAAAAACTGACAACTATGAATGATAAGACACTGTCAGTGATATTTGAAAGATCAAGGATAATTGAAGAGGTACCGCATGTCTGGCCAAGAAGAAACTTCTCCAACATTTCAAAATGGGTTAAAAGGTGGAACCTTTAAACTAAAGTCCAGTGAACTGATTTTGATTCCTAGGGAAATTCCCTAAATGGTTTGAGAAAAGGTTGGTTAATGGACATCTGAAAGAGGAAGCAGCAATCATAAAGCACCAGTATAGCTTCATCAAGAATAGGATTACTTTACTATTTTAAGATGGCTAAATATTATAGACATAAGTTATTTGTATTTTAAGCATTTGATACAAATCACTTATTATTCCTCTCAGGATAAAAGGGGGATAAATGTAGAGTAGGCAACAGAAAAATTAGAAGTGCTACAGTCCTTGGAACCATATTATAGATTTTGAAGGGGGAAGGAGGAGGGAATAAACATTTATGTGGTACCTATTATATGCCAGCACTGTACTTACAATTATTATCTCATTTGAAACTCACCCTTTGAGGTAGGTGCTATTTCAGCATTCTCATTTTACCATTGAAGAAACTGAGGCAAACAGATGCTTCCCAGGGTCATATAGCAAGGCTGGATTTGGGACTAAGGTCTTCCTGACTCCAGGCCCAGTGCTCTTTATACCATACCAATAATTTATAGTCCTACTCTTTTCCTAATCAAAAGACATAAGAAGCACATTTAGTTCTAAGTGAAAAACTTTAGGAAGAACATTGATAAGAAGAGCTTTAAATTCATACCACATAGGAATCAATAGAAGGACTTGTTTGGTTTAAAAAAAAAGAAGATAGGTGTCAAGTTATAAAATTGCTGTCACCTGGAAGAGGGACTCAATGTGCTCAATTTGGCCCAGAGAGAAGTCGTCAAAGTAATAGGTGCACATTACAAAGAGGCCAAGTTAATCTGGATCTAAAATAAAAAAGATCTTTCTAACAGAATTATCCAAAAGGTAAATGAGTTTCCTCAAAATAATGGGTACATATTACAAAGAGGTCAAATTAATCTGGATCTTAAAAAAAATCTTACTGACAATCAGTTATCTAAAAGTTAATTGAGTTTCCTTGGAGGGTGAAGGATAATAATTTTCCAAGTCATTGGGTATCCTCCACCAAATACTAGGCAATGACTTGCATGGTAATGGGAGAAAGAAATTTTTCAAGAATGCGATGAACCAGATGGCCACTAAGGTACCTTCTAATTTGAAAATCTATGACTTTATAAATGAATTAGAAATCTTTCTGAAAAGTGTAAGCATAGGAGGATAGCCTAAGTACCTGATGGACCCTTTTTTGTAGATATCACTTAAATATAAACTTAATGACTTATACGTATGAAACAAAGACTAGCCAGATCTGGAGACATTTGGTGAAGTGAGAAGGGGAGAAATTGACACATTCCCTAGAAAAATGTGGTGGGATATACCAGTACCTTTGAAGGTCCAAGAGAGAATGATTTTCTTGGTATCATAGCTTTATGAAAGAAGATAGTAAATTCTAAAAGATATAAACCACTAGGATTTAATACAGATGGGAATGGGAAAGAGTACATCCCTAATTGGAAAAAAAACATTTGGCCATCAAAATAAACATGTAGGCAGACCCTCTTGTTGAATATCTGTATATTTCCTTAGAATGATGATGGTTTGGGATTGAGGAATGTCAAGAATTGCCTAGCACATGGGCAGTTCCTGTTACATTCCTTGGATTGTGAAAGAGCCTTCTCCTCCCATTAGAGCTATCTCATGGCAGCAGTGGAATCTGGGCATCCCTTATAAAAGGTGTCTTTGGCACTGGCTCTTTACACAATCTCCCTCTTCAGGGCCAATCTCTTCAGTGTTTGTGATCAAGGTAAGTGATTCAAAACTCTGTGGGAAGACTTTTGAATAAGGGTTTCCAGGAAAAGAATTGAGAACCTCAAAGTAGGAGAGTTAAAGAGAAGTTGGAACTGAGGAGATGAATAAATTTGGGTAAAGGCAGAGGATGATAGAGGAATCAAAATCATGGTGAGAAATCAAGCAGCACGAGGAAGGAGACTGGTGAGGAATAGAAGTTTGTTATTCTTTGTATTTATTCTAGACTGAACAAGATCAGATCTAGGTCTCTCCAGAAAGCACTAAAGTGCCAGGGGCACACCTGTTTTAATCCAAACAACAGCTAGGTGAGACTAACTAAAATAGAACCAAGGTCCTTCCCAGAATGTCCTTGGGGAAAAAAAAATTTGAGGAACTGTTGACTAGGGTATGACAGATCCCTGAAATCAAGATCATTGGTGTTCCATTAAAATGGGTAATTGACTATGGTGCTCCCCAAGCAGCTCTTAACCTGGAGCCTATGAACTTTTAAATATATATATATTTTGATGACTATGCTTGATTATAATTTGTTTCCTTTGTATTCCTATGTATTTCATTTAATGCATTTAAAAACACTTTGAAAAGAAGCTTCGTAAGATAATCACTTTGACACATGCAAAAAAGATAAAAGTCTGTTGGCTAGACAGGAAATTATGTACATATAAGCTTTATTTGCTAGTTCAATTGGATATAAGTGGAGGTGCAGGGGCCACTTTGGTCTTAAATTATGGTGTTTTAGATCAAAGTATGATTTACCTAGTTTTTTGTGACTTTTTGCATTTATCTGTAGATGTTTGTTCTTCTATTGATAAATACTAAAAGCTAACCCCCCCAAAAAAATGTTGATTTAGAATTTAAGAAAGATAAGATACAAGGACCAAAAAGAGAGAAGGGTCCAATGGTCATAATTTTTCATGAAACTGAGATATGTAAATTCCAAGAGTATTATGGACTAGACCTTATAAGAGAAGGAATCTGAAGCATCGGTCCTCAGAGTGAAATTGGCCTCTGCTTTCTTGGCTCCATGAAGCCTGGGGTGATGTCCCCATAAGTCAGCCCAAACCAAATTGATTTGATAAAAAGCTCTGCAAGTCTCCCTTTTTTGGATACAAGTGGAATCTAGTCACTTGCCCCATCATAATGTTCTTTGATCACAAAAACAAATTATTAATTGAGGTTTGATGTTTCTTCTGCATTATCTTTCAGGTTGAACTTCTGCAGAAATGTCCTGCCAACAAAGCCAGCAGCAATGCCAGGCCCCTAAGTGCCCCCCTAAATGTCCACCAAAGTGCCAGACTCCTAAATGTCCTCCCAAGTGCCCACCAAAGTGTCCCCCCAAGTGTCCTCCCCAGGCTCCATGCCCTCCTCCCACCTCTTCCTGCTGTGGCTCTAGCTCTGGAGGATGCTGCAGCTTGGGTGGATGCTGCGGGTCCAGCTCTGGGGGATGTTGCAGCTCTGGGGGATGCTGCAGCTCTGGAGGATGCTGTGGCTCTGGGGGTGGCTGCTCCCTCTTTTCCCATCACAGGAGATCCCGCAGGAGCAGGCGCCAGAAGAATGACTGTTGTGACAGTGGTAGTGGACGCAGTCAGCAGTCTGGAGGCTGCTGTGGTAGCTCTGGAAGCTCTGGAAGCTCTGGAGGTTGCTGTGGTAGCTCTGGAGGTTGCTGTGGCAGCTCTGGAGGCTGCTGCTGATAATCTGATTCCCTTCACCAATAGAAGCAATTTTATAATGGAATCAAAGCCTGATTTCCTTCCTCTTCCTTGTTTTTCTTCATCTCAAGATGTTCCATGTAATATCTGATCTCCAGAAACCCTTAAGTCCTCTGTGCCTTGGATTTACCTGATTTCAATTCCACTTTTCTCCTTTAGACATTGACTATTTACAACATTAAATCATTTATTTATGACTCTATTTGTCTCGTGAAAATCATCTTTCTCTTTGTATCATCATTGGGCTGCTCTCCTTCCTGATTAGATATCTAGAATTTCAGTTTTGCTTACTTAAAGGACAAATTCATATTTTGAAAACAATGCTGATCTTTTCTATTGTGTGTACACCTCAGTGTAAGAAAAAATCTGTATAATCAATTAGAAAATTTTACAATGGAAGGGACATTCTACAAACATACCCATTTTATAGATTTACAACTCCAGGGACACCAAATGATTTTCTTAAAGTCTCTTATCAAATTAGTGGCCATGTCTTCCTTACTCCTTATCTAGTCTTATTTTCTCAATACCAAACTAATATTTGTAGAAATTTATGAAAAGTAAGTTATTCATTAAAATTGTCATTAAAGATGCAGAATTTGGAGTCAGGAGGCTTATTTGAGTCTGGTTTTGCCTCATTCTACCTGTGGCCAAATCATTCAAGCTGTTTCCCACAATGTTATGTCTAAATGACTGCCAAGTTGATCCACATCTTCCTAGAATATTCCTCTCTCTGCCCCTTTCTTCAATATCAAAACTGATTCATACATATTGTATGTTGATAGGCCTTTATGGATTTGGATTCTTTATGGAACACAGCTCTGTTGTGGGAGGCTAATTTCTATAAAGTTAATCACACTTCCCCACCTACAACAAGCATTGTGACATTGGAACATCACCCTTTTCTTACCAAATCATATTATATTCAGCAGTCAGAATGAGGACCAAGCTTCAATTCTACCAGGAATGTTGCCATTCACGAGGTATAAACTAACTGAGATCAATCCATGATGAATTTTCCCTAGCACAGACTCTAAATCACTTATTTACAACTCAATTGAATTCCACAAACATTTATTAATTGCCTACTATATGAAAGACAGAAGCAACCTAAAGAAAAGATGGGCTCCGTCTCTGGTTCAATTTCTGCCTTTCACACTTGACTAGTTGGGTAATTCCAAATTACTAACTTTTTTGTACCTCAAGCAACTTCCTACAACTTAATTACTGAGTTATAATTCTAAACTGCAATGGTAGAAGGAGTTCTCATACCAGGAATTCCCTACATAGATGGAATCATATTTCTTGTGTATAAGGTACCAGATGCTGAGGATGTAAAAACAGAAAACTAGTCCCTAGTTTACATTCTACTGGGATTTAAAATATGCACATACATAGAAATTTGAGCAGGAAAAAAAAAAAGGTGGGGCGGGGGTTGGGGCTAATAACCTGGAAACTCAGAAAGGTTTCATCCTGGAAGTAGCCTTCAATGGATCAATGAATGAAAAAGCATTTAGTAAGCCCTTATTATAATATAGTGATACATATACATGTAATCAAGCAAGTCCACGCTCACAGAGAGCTTACATTTTAGTAGAAAACAACACATGTAAGTGAGTGATAGCCATCTCTGGAGTATTTTGGAGATGGAAATCAAGAGGATGCAGACTGGAAGAATCAGATAATTGCTTGGAATGTCTTTCCCAAGAATGGTAGGGTTGATTTGAATATGATCCTCAAATCTAGAGTTGGAAAGTAAGGGGCAGAATGAGAAGGGGGAAGGTACATGTGCCAAGAAAGGACATAAAGATGGCCAGGAAACAATAAGATGAGTCTTAGTCTGAGTAAGATGAATGAATGCTCATCTATGAGAAGCCTAGATCCTGGGATGGAGGAGGGGGCAGAATTTAAATTCCAGGTTGAGCTAGAGACAAGAAAATCCATAGACATGGGGAGAGAATGCAATAGTAGGCATTAATTCCCAGAAGCAGGAAATTGAATGTTGATTTGAGGAACAGCTAGTCCCCCATTTAGACTGGATTGTAGAGAATGTAAAGGGAAATTTATAATGATACTAGAGAACCTTTAATGTCATTCTGAAGAGTTGGTTACCAGAGAACTCTGAGGCCCTATCAATCATCCAAGTTACATATAATTCCTGTGTCAGACAAATTTTCTAACATGGATTCTTAGCCTGGGGTCTGTGAACTTGTTTGTTTGGATTTTTATATTTCAGTATTCATTTTCTTTTGTAATCCTATGTATTTCATTTCATGAATTAAAAAATATGATTCAGAGAAGGGTCTCTATGAGGAGGTGAGTCTAAATCTATCAACTTAATTTTTTTCATAACTGTTTAATTATGATTGGTTTCTTTATAATCCTACATATTTTACTTGATGCATTTTAAAATATTATTCTGAGGAATCATAGTCTTCATTCACCAGAATGCTGGAGAGGTCCATGTAACATAAAAAAGGTTAAGAACCCCAGATCTGCAGGGTCTCTGTGGTCCTCCCAACTCTTAACCCTCTGATCCTATCCCTATTCAAACAACAAAGGGGACAGCTTGTTTCTCTGGGCTTCACAGAGAATCAGTCAGTCTCTCTTTCCTCTTGAAGAAGCTACAAGGGAACAACACCCCTTGCATTCATTTGGTCTTTGCATTTTCTAAGGCATTTGCCTCAGAAAGAGCATGACGGTCTGAAGGAGCATCACAGGGACTTCTTGAGACCGAGGGTGGGATCAAAGCTCTGGCTCAGCTGGAAACTATTTTGCTAAATAAAATATAGGTGAAAGAGAGAAGTCAAGTCATCCCCCCCACCATCTCCAGCTCCTTCTCACAAGGCCTGCTTTGGGATGCTGTCCAGCCCCTCACCACAGTCCCAAGCCCACCAGGAGGGGCAGGAGTCAAAGGGTCAAGAAGTTGTGACCAAGTTAGCAACATGGGAAACAGAAGGAAGGGACAAAAGAACAGAAAGTAGAAACAACCAAATGAATAAGGAAGCATGTTTCTTTGCTGAAAGAGAATAGTCAGGACATCGAGTCATACTGAGAAAAAGGAGGATGGAGGTGGGGAGAGAAGTTAATGGATGGGGTGGCCCAGCAGGGGTCAGAGGTCAGGAGGGCACTCAGGTGGACTAATTTGCCACTGATGCATATTCATTTTCTGACTTCAGCAGAGCTGCTAGCCCCAAAGGGAAGAGAAATGGAAGGGGGAGGGAGGGAACCAGCCATAGCCTTTGACTTGTTCTGTCTAGCTTCTGACACAGCTGTATTCCTCACTGTCTAAAGGAGGAGAGGGGTAGTTAAAAAAAAAACTACAAAAAATACAATCTTATTCTTAGTATTCCAATAACTTTGTGTGTGTGTGTGTGTGTGTGTGTGTGTGTGTGTGTCTGTGTATTTAGCTATACAACAAATAACTGGCTTGTATGGCTGGTTAAAAGACCAAAAAATAAATTACCTTTCCTCTCCCCCTTTCTTTGTCAATAGAATTGATGTTTGGAAGTTTTGTTTAAACAAAACTTTTTGACCTGTTTGATATAGATAGAAAAAGATAGATATAGATAGACAGACATAGATATAGATAGATATGTATGTATGTATATATATATATATATATATATATATATATATATATATAAAGAGAGATACACATACATCTATACACACATACATGTATGTGTGTATGACTATCAGAAATGTCTAACAATAAATCAGAATTGTTTTTTGGTGAATTGTACTAAAAAGAAAAGAAAGAAAGAAAGAAAGAAAGAAAGAAAGAAAGAAAGAAAGAAAGAAAGAAAGAAAGAAAGAAAGAAAGAAAGAAAGAAAGAAAGAAAGAAAGAAAGAAAGAAAAAAAGAAAGAAAGAAAGAAAGAAAGAAAGAAAGAAAGAAAGAAAGAAAGAAAGAAAGAGAGAGAAAGAGAGAAAGAGAGAGAGAAGAGAGAAAGAAAGAAAGAAAGAAAGAAAGAAAGAAAGAAAGAAAGACAGAAAGACAGAAAGAAAGAGAGAAAGAGAGAAAGAGAGAGAAAGAGAGAAAGAAAGAGAGAAAGAAAAGAGAGAAAGAAAGAAAGAAAGAAAGAAAGAAAGAAAGAAAGAAAGAAAGAAAGAAAGAAAGAAAGAAAGAAAGAAAGAAAGAAAGAAAGAAAGAAAGAAAGAAAGAAAGAAAGAAAGAAAGAGGAAGAAAGGAAGGAAGGAAGGAAGGAAGGAAAGAAGGAAGAAAGGAAGAAAGGAAGGAAGGAAAGTTCCTCAGGAACCTGTAGTTAAGGCTTCTCAAGGAAAGGAAAATGCAAAATACTTAGGGAAATCCATAATTATTCCCTTCCTCTTCATTATCATCCCCATCCATAGTGTTGATTGAGTATTCCCAAGGAGTATGGTGCTATTCTGGGCATTATCGGAAGTAACCTCAAAATGCTTACAATAATGATTGGTTCCAAGCAAAATTCTGAAGTACTGGAAACAGAATGGGGAGTGGAAGGATTTTGGAGTCAGAGGAACTGGATTAAAGACCTGGATTTGTTTTCTATTTATTGCCCATATGACTTTGGGGAAGACAAGTCAACTTTCCACCTTTAGGACTTAGTTTTATTATTTGTAAAATGAGACTGGAATTGGGGTAATGAACTACTTGCTTTTGAAAATACTTTTATAAACAAGTATCTTTGGTGATCTTTGCTGCAGGGAGGCAGAAGTTGTTAAATTACTTGAGTTCATGACTTCTGAGTTACAGTGAGCTGACTGGTATTTGCACTAAGTCTAGCACCAATATGAAAGTTCCTGAAAGAGGGAAGCCACTAGACTGCCCAAGGAGGGACAATCTGGTCTACACTAGAAATGAAGCAGTGGGATCACATCTCTGGGAATCCTCTACACTTCCATATGGCCAAGATTGGAAGACCTAATCAATTATATTTCTCTTTTTTTTCTAATTTATACTTAACTCTTTAATGTGATTTTTAAGTTGTAAAATAAAAATTGTATCTAGCAAAACAATGATAATAATAGCACGTTATACCATTTTAAGATTTGCAGAGCAATTTGCAAATATAATTTTATTTTATCCTCATGACAATATTAGGAGATAGATGCTCTGCTCTTATTACACCCATTTTACAGATAAGGAACCTGAGACAGACCAAAGTTAGGTGATTTTCCCAGAGTTAGCAGCTGCCTTAGTAATGATCAACTAATCATTTAACATGCAAGATATACAGTAATAATTAATTGTACTCTGTAATTACAAATTTCAAATTAAAACAGGCACATCAATCTAATTAATCATCACTAGCCCTTTCAGGAACTCTGAGTCTATGAGGATCCCTGTATCTCAATAGAATTAGTTTCCTTTCTAATTCCAACTATTTTATTTAACACATTATAGAATATGATTCTGATAAAGGGTCCATAGACTTTCCCAGACTGTGCCAATGGGGTTCAGGACACCAAAAACTGTAAGAACAACTGGACCAGAGGATTTCTAAGATTCTGTCAGTTCAAAATCCTATGAAGCATATTTTTGATGATTCCCATTTCATCTGTGTCTGCCCTAACTAAGACATTCCCATATTCAATCCCAGATACCTAGTAAGCTCATACAATCCTTTCTTTCCTACTACTCTATCTGTAACTCTCTCACCCTCCCCAGTTCCTAGAAGGACCTCAAGCTCCTCACCTTTTTATTTCCTCTTTCTCTTGACCTCATTAAAACTTACCTGGGATATATGATGACAAATGTAAAGTACTCTTTACAGAAATAAAGCCTAAATTAAATAGAGAGCACTTATTTGCACATGATCCGACTGTGCCAATGTAATAAAGATGAGAATACTACCTAAATTATTTTACTTTTAGCATCTTGACAATTAAATTATATATATATATATATATATATATATATATATATATATATATATATATATGTATGTATATATATATATCATCTGTGACCCCTTTTTTCTTTGAAGGGGACAATCTATATTTAGTCCTTAGTACCTTCTCTTTTCACTCTCCTCCTTCCCTTTAAAAGAAAGGAAGAAAAAAGAAAAAATAGAGCAAGAGAAAGAGTGGGGGAGAGAGGGAGGGAGGAATGAAGAAAGAGAGGAAGGGAGGGAGGGAGGAAAGGACAAAAGGAATGGAGGAAGGAAGGAAGGAAGAGATTGTTCTCCTAATTCTGGTCACTCTACTCTTTCTCATTTCATACAGATTTATCTAAATCCATCTCTTTCATCATTTCTTACTATACAATATTATTTTATTAATCTGTGTACCATAACTTCTTTTTTATTATACCTTTTTATTTACCAGATATATGCATGGGTAATTTTTCAGCATTGACAATTGCAAAACCTTTTATTCCAACTCTTCCCCTCCTTCCTCCCACCCCTTCCCCCAGATGGCAGGTTGACCAATACATGTTAAATATGTTCAAGTATATGTTAAATATGATATATATATGTATATGTATATATATATACATATATATATATATATATATATATACATGTCCAAGCAGTTATTTTGTTGTACAAAAAGAATAGGATTTTGAAATAGTGTACCATTAGCCTGTGAAGGAAATCAAAAATGCAGGTGGACAAAAATAAAGGGATTGAGAAGACTATAATTCTATGTTCATAGTTATCTCCCAGAGTTCTTTCGCTGGGTGTAGCTGGTTCAGTTCATTACTTCTCTATTGGAACTGATTTGGTTCATCTCATTGTTGAAGAGGGCCACGTCCATTAGAATTGATCATCATGTAGTATGCAGCATAATTTCTTAAACCATTCCCCAACTGATGAGGATGTCCTGAGTTTTCGTTTCTTTGCTATTGTAATTGATGGAACCTCTTCTGGTTTTGATGAATCTCCCAAATTCACATACTCTATGAAAAAAAAAAGAGAGAGAGAGAGAAAGAAATTATTTTCCTCTCATTGGTTTGGCTGGAAGCATTCCATCACCGGACTGCCCTGCTCCTGGAATTCATAATTTCAAACTCCCTTGCTGTTGAACCTAGACCAAAAGGTATTTTTAATTCCTTTAGCTAATCATAAAATATTTCTTGTATGACCATCATATGTCTTTATTCAGTGAGCAAAACATTGTACTTCCCCTAAATTGATAAAAGACTATTTTCTATAGTAGATTGATTTAAGCTAGAAGTCTGAATCTTTAGTGTTTATCTTCATTGAATTAGAATAGAAGGCCTTAACTTTACACTATAATTTTTTTATTATAGCTTTTTATTGACAGAACATATGCATGGGTAATTTTCAACATTGACTCTTGCAAATATTTTTGTTTCAACTTTTTCCTTCCTTCCCTCCACCCCTTGCCCTAAATGGCAGGCAGCTCATGCATGTTAAATATGTTGGAGTATATCTTAAATATAATATATGTGTACATATTTATACAGTTCTCTTGTTGCACAAGAAAAATC
This sequence comes from Sminthopsis crassicaudata, assembly GCF_048593235.1. Classification (NCBI taxonomy): domain Eukaryota; kingdom Metazoa; phylum Chordata; class Mammalia; order Dasyuromorphia; family Dasyuridae; genus Sminthopsis; species Sminthopsis crassicaudata. The sequence continues at coordinate 444,390,305 of NC_133620.1, forward strand.
AGATTTAGAAAGATAAAAATAACCTGAATAGAAAAACAAAAATGTAAGCAAATAATAACAGAAAGAGTGTAAATGCTATGTTGTGGTCCACACTTTGCCAATGTTCTTTTGCTGGGTGTAGCTGGTTCTGTTCATCACTGATCAATTGGAACTTCATTGGTTCATCTCATTGTTGAAAATGGCCACGTCCATCAGAATTAGTCATCATATAGTATTGTTGTTGAAGTATATAATGATCTGGTTCTGCTCATTTCACTCAACATCAGTTCATGTAAGTCTCTCCAAGCCTCTCTGTATTCACCCTGCTGGTCATTTTCTTTTTTTTTTCCTGAGGCTGGAGTTAAGTGACTTGCTCAGGGTCTCACAGCTAGGAAGTGTTAAGTGTCTGAGACCAGATTTGAACTCTGGTCCTCCTGAATTCAAGGCTGGTGCTCTATCCACTGCGCCACCTAGCTGCCCCCATGCTGGTCATTTCTTACAGAACAATAATATTCATATACCATAATTTACTCATCCAATCTCCAATTGATGGGCATCATTCAATTTTACACTATAATTTTTTAAAACTACTATAAATATTTTTTCTTCATATGAATCCTTAGCCCTATCCTTTAATCCCTTTTAGATATAGGTCTGGTAATATGTCGTTTTGTCAAAGGGTTGTATCATTTAGTGACTTTTAGGTCACTAAAGCAATTTGGGTCCAGATTGCTTAAGAAAAACACTTTTTAATCATTGAATTTAAATAAGTTCCTAAAATTCAAATTATCCTCATAACAGACGTACAATATTTTGTATTTGGTCTCTTTCCTTTTTTTGTCAATTACATTTCTTCATATCTTCCTCTCTCCCTCTCTCTTTTCCTGCCTCCCTCCCTCCCTCTCTTCCTTCCTTTCTTCCTTTCTTCCTACTTCTTTCTTTTCTTCCTTCCTCTGTCCACATGGGGAATCATGGATTTACATGTGGATGCTCTGTCCAAAGGAAAGTAAATTTCTCAAAACAAAGCTCTCAGGAAACTAGGTCTTGATACAGGTCATTGGGATTCAGATGGAGTTACTTGAATATGCCTTACACCCAAATCACTCTGGCTTTCACAGACTGGTCAATAAGTCTCAACCTAAGTTTCTGTTGTGATGGCTCAAAGTGACTGTAAATAACAAGTGTTTCTCTTCTGGTCAGAAACCCTAAAAGTCCTTCCTTTCTAGATTGATTTTTTTTTGAGTAGGTAAAAGAGATCATCTTTTGCCTCTTTTTTTTAACCTAGACTTAATCATTGAATGGGTAGTACCTCAGACAAACTGAGACCTGGGAAAGACATTAGAAAGGTCAAGGCCACATACTGCATCCAGGGTCATATCCAGTCATCATAATCTTGCCACTGGATCCTATGGCTCTGCTTGGTAACTGTGCAAAGCCTTGCCTCATTTCAATCCAACTGACTTGAAAGTCAAGATATCTCCTTCCTGATGTCATTGATCCTCTTTGTTAATAAAGAACAAACAACAACAATCTTTCTCCAGATAGATTATAAGCTATTTATGCCCTTAAATAACCCATGATAGAAAATCCCAATCTCTAATTATAAGGATAAAATTCTGTCTTGAAAGTTGCATCTTCAAATGATGTCTTTAGCTCATTTTTCTCCAATGCAATGTTTCTTTTGGGAACCTCTCAATATAGCTCAGGTCTAGCTTTCCATTTAAGTGCATCAAAATTCCCATTTTTTCTGCAAGTTTTCAAGATAACATGTTTAATATATCTTTTATCTTACTATGCAGAAAATGCAAAACTGCATAAAAGGCCAAAATAAAAATAAAGAGCAAATAAAAAGCTATAACTTTCCTTTCTTTCTAATGAGTCCCACTGTCCATTCCAGAGGCCTCTAATATCTTATGATGTTAACCTAAAGGTTTGGATGCTTCCTTTAAACCCTCATCATCCAAATAATTCCCAATAATAGTGGGAGACAAAGCTTAGAATTTTGTTCATTTGCTCTTAGTTTTTAGGTAATGGCTGCTCTTCCAGTTCCTAGGCAAGATGTTCAACTCTCTTCCTTTAAGATGCTGTTACTTTCCAAAAAGCCACCCTAGATCTCTTTAGAAAGCTGGATTTTAGAATCCTCTTTTTTTCTAAGTACTCAGCAACTTGAGGAAATCCCTAATGAAGATAAATATCTTACCACCAGAGGCAACTCAGTCTACTTTTGTATGATTCTTTTATATCACACTAGCAATCTTCCTCTCTTCCTTTTCTCTTCCTCCCCTTGCTTCTAGCTTTGCCCTTGGAACCAAGCAGAACAATTCTAATCCATCGAATTAATCTCCAGGAGTCCCTCAAATGCTAAATCTAGCAGAGACTCATGAGGGAGGAAGGCAGGATAACTAAGTATTGTTTTAAAGATAAGCCAGGAAACTCCTTGACTTGGGAACAAAGGCTAAACTCTGGAGTAGATGATGAAGACAGGGACATTGAAATGGATGAAGGTTTATTGCTAAGCCACAGGATAATTAAACATGGATGGTGTTTGCCTCAAAGTTAAAAAAATAGATTTCATCAGCATAGTAATTCCCAAGTTGCCTGAAGCTCAGAGGGTTTAGGTTACTTGCCTAGGCTTCCATTGCTAGTTAAATGTTGGAGTCATGATTTGAACCTACACCAACTAGACACCAAGTCTAATATTCCCTTCTCTATGCCAGTGGTCTCAAAGTAGTGTCTGGGATCTATTGGGGGAACCAAAAGTATGTGGAAAATTAACTGGAGAGTGGGAAAATAAATCACATACATGAATGTACTCTTAAATGTTTAGTTAGGATTCTTACAAGGTGCTAAGTCACTGGAATTGATAGAGACAATAATTATCTAATTTAGCCTGGTACTTAACAGTTCTCTAGTTCACTAATGTACTTAGTAGTTATTAGAGTTCTACAAAATTCATATTTTAAGAGAGCATATATAAACTAGGAGCTTCAACCAGGATTGACTCCTGGCAGAACAAAGAAAGACAGAGAAGTGGTGGCAGGCTGAACACTGAAACCAAGATCTGGAAGGCCTCCAGAAAACTAGCCGAGCCCCAAGTGAAGGAGATAAGATTTTGGAAGAGACAATAAAGGATTTGGACTTTTAATTCCTGGCTGCATTTGGAATGATTACTCAGAACTGAAAAGAAGGCTGCTCCCAAAAGCCCCCCAAGAAACCTGCTCCCGGAGAACATTGCATTTTAAAGTATATTTCATTTAGTAATAGCCTCACAGAAGAAATCTATATGCAATAGATATTTTTAAAGTTTAATCTGCATTATTAATATTTTCTTAAATTTAACATAACAATTCAAGCCTGATTATAGCATTTGCCACTTTACAAGCTATAAATGCCCACACTGAAAATTTAACCATTGGCTTTCTTGAGCTGGTTTGAGCTAGTTCCAGCATACACTGTCTCTTTATCTCTCTCATCTTTTTTTACTGTCTCTGTCTCCTTTCTTCTCTTCTCTTCTCTCTCTCTCTCTCTCTTTCTCTCTCTCTCTCTCTCTCTCTCTCTCTCTCTCTCTCTCTCACTCTCTCTCCTCTCTCACTCTCTCTCTGTCTCTCTCTCTCTCTGTCTCTCTCTGTCTCTCTGTCTCTCTCTCTCTTTCTCTCTCTCTCTCTCTCTCTCTCTCTCTCTCTCTCTCTCACTCTCTCTCCTCTCTCACTCTCTCTCTGTCTCTCTCTCTCTCTCTCTCTCTCTGTCTCTCTGTCTCTCTCTCTGTCTCTCTCTCTCTCTGTGTGTGTGTGTCTCTTCTCTCTCTCTCTCTCTCTCTCTCTCTCTCTCTCTCTCTCTCTCTCTCTCTCTCTCTCCTCTCTCACTCTCTCTCTGTCTCTGTCTCTCTCTGTCTCTCTGCTCTCTCTCTCTCTGTCTCTCTGTCTCTCTGTCTCTCTCTCTCTCTCACACACACACACACACACACACACACACACACACACACACACACATCCTTAGAATGATCAGTTGTGGGATTTCTTTTCAAATCAACCACATTTTCCTTTATTCCCCCTCTCTGCTATGCAAGCTTCCATCAGTCCTTAAGATTTAAGGACTTCAGTCCTTAAGATTTAAGGACAGTCTTAATCTATGTGGTATAAACCTACAGTAGAAAGTCTTCTGGTGCCCTTGGGAAAATTCTCCACCTTCCCATTAAACTCACTCTCTTGCTCCTCAGGGGAAATAAGAGACAGGGAGAAAAAGGTAAAAGCAAATACCTTAGGCAAAAACAATCAGTCAACGATTATTTATTGTGTGCCTGCCATGGGCCAGACACCATGCTGAGTACTTCAATGTAAGTACAAAGAATGAAGCAGTCTCTTAATACCAAGGATTGTCTATTCTAATGGAGGGAAGGAAAAGGAGGATACAATTATATAGATACATGTATATATACAGATATAATATAAATGTAAAATGAATAAGTCAAAGTAGTAAAATACAATCAAGTAAATAACAAAATGAGATAATATTTATAAAGCTCTTAGTTCAGTGCCTGATACACCAAAGGTGCTTAATAAATGTTAGTGATGCTAATGATGATGATGTCGATGATCAACATCTAAGGTCCTGACCTCATTTAGTATTCTGTGATATTGGAAGAGGTTTTCAGGAGCTATTGGTCTGAAGTCAAGAAGAACTGGTTTCAAATCTTGTCTCTATATGAAGTGGCTGTGTGACCCTGAATAACCAATCTAGATGTCCAGTAGCTCTTCCTCCTCACAACTGCTTTTTAAAAATAATAGCTGTTTATTTTTCAAAATACATGGTAAAGCAAAATAACTGTTTGGACATGTATACATATATTGGATTTAATGTATACTTTAACATATGTAAAATGTATTGGTCAGCCTGCCATCTGGGGGAGGGGAGTGGGGGGAAGGAGGGGAAAAATTGGAACAAAAGGCGTGGCAATCGTCAGTGCTGTAAAATTACCCGTGCATATATCTTGTAAATAAAAAGCTATAATAAAAAATACGTGTAAAGATAGTTTTCAACATTCACCCTTGCAAAACTGTATTCCATATTTTTTCTCATTCCCTCCCCACCTCCCTCCTCTCCTAAACAGCAAGTAATTCAATGTAGATTTAACATGTACAAGTATTCTACATTTTCACACTTATGTGCACAAGAAAAATCAGATCAAAAAGAAAAAAATGAGAGCAAAAAAAGCATGAAAGCAAATAACAAAAGGTGAGAACACTATGCTCACAACTTTTTTTTACTTCCTTCATGACTCAGCTCAAATCCCACCAAGAGCACTATATTTTTGTCAACCTTTTTATCTGCAGTGCTTAGCAAAGTGACTGGCATCTAGAAGGTACTTAATGAATACTTGTTGGACTGAATGACAGCCTCTCATTGCCCCTAGTATCTCTCTAAACCATGTTTCAGAATAGATGCTGCCCTACATTGGTAAAGATAAGCCTCCCCACTAATGAAATCACAAGTTTGATCTAAAAGGAGAAACAAAAAGCCTCTTTAATTCCCTCTCCCCCCAAAGGAAATTAAACCAGGAGTACATCGAAAAGGGATACTAAATGGGAGTGAGGAGATTTGTTTGTGAATCACAGCTATTTGCTACTTATGAGATTTGTGTATACTCTGTACCTCAGTTTCCTCAACTGTAAAATGAAATCATTAGATTAGAATGTATTATCCAAAGATTTAGAGGAAATTGGGGCAACTTGACTATGTCCAAAGAATTTTTCCTATCTACTGTTTCCCCTGAGGACCAAGAAGTGACCATTAGATTCTCAGATCTTTGGATACCTTTCCAATGGCCTGACATCCTAGGGATCCTGTAACCACTCAGCTTTGGGGAGACCCTTGAGATTTATCCCCTGTTCCTTAAAGTCCTCCCTAATTGTATTCTTGAGCTAGGAGGGCTGGCTACAAAACCTCTCTGTCAGCAGGAATCCCTTCTCAGATCCACTGGGCAAACAGACCTCCTGCTACAGTATCAGAGACACTTTCTTAAGAGATGGTTCAAAAGGGAAAGGGTTGTGATGTACTTCGTGCAAGCAAACAGACCCCTGCCTTTGAAGTCTTGGTGAGGTTTTTGTTCAAGCTGCAGTTGGAGTTTGACTAAGAAAAACTGCCAGCCTCCCACAAGCCCACTTCTGTTTGTTAAGGCCGCCTTGTTCGTTTGCTTGTGTTTGATGTTTGAAGCAGGAGAAGAGGGTCACCCAGGGAGCCCTCTTATGGAGTGTCTTTCACGTCTAGCTGAGCTCTAGCTGCTACCCAGGAGCTGAGCAGAGAGATCCAGTTCTAAAGCTGAAGAGGGATTCTCTTTCTACCACAGTCCATTGTAAATTCGTCTCCCTGAGCATATTTCCTTATCTGCAAAATGAGGTTATTATTAGCATCAGTTTCAAAGGGTGGTCATGAGGATCAAATGTAAAGCATTTGAATGTCAAGCCCTCTGCTAACCTTCAAGCACTCAGAAAAGTGATCAGTTGATAGAATATATATTACCTTACCCTCAAAAGCAGACTAAAATGAATGTGCATGGCAAATTGGAAAATGGAAAAGAAGTCACCGGGTGGAAAGTGACCTTTGAGAACAGTCTGCCCCCTCTCACTTTACATTTAAGGAAACTGAGGCTCAGGGAATTTAAGAGACATGCCCAATCTCAAACTGAAAATTAATGTATATGGAGTGGAGGAGGGGGCGGGGTGGAAGGATTTGAATTAAGTTCTTCTGATTTCAGAGCTGCAGCTCTTTCCAGTGGACCAGACTGCCTCCCATGTACTTTCATCCCATAAAGGTTGCTATCATTACACTGAAAGTTGAAAGCTTTTCAGGGGCCATGCATAAATGTGAATCCCCTTCATGATACAACAATAATGATGATAATATCAGTTAGCATTTATCGTTATATATTTTATTTTTTAATAGTAATACTTTTTATTTTTCAAAATACATGCAAAAATAATTTTCAATATTCACCCTTGCAAAAATTTGTGTTCCAAAATTTTCTCCCTCTCTCCCTTCCCTAGACAGCAAGTAATCCAAAATAAGGTAAACATGTATAATTCTTCCATACATATCTCACGTTTCTCATGCAGCTAGCATTTACATCTCTCTTACTATATGCCAGTCCACAAATATGTTCTAATTTGATGATCCCTAACAAACACTCATTCAGCTTTTTCATAAAGATGCCCAATGAAGGACAATCCACTACCATTTGGGAAGCACGTTCTGCTTTCGGGTAATTCTAATTGTAACAAGTTTCCCTTAACATCAAGCCTATCTAGCTTTTTTTTAATGCCCCCCCCATTGTTCTTAGTTCTCCTCTGGGGCTAAGGGGAACAAGCATAATCCTTCTTTTACATGACAATCCTTCCCATGCTTCAACACATATGTCTCCTCCCCACTCCCTGTCCCAATTCTTCTCCAAGCTCAATACCTCCAGGACCAGCCTTCAACTGCTCCTTCAGAGGAAATCAAACAAGTCAACAAATATTTATTAAGTATCTAGTATGTGCCCAGTCATTGCATTGAGGATACAAAGAAAGACCAAAGTCAGTCCTTGCCCTGGAGGAGCTCCTAGCCCAATAAAAAGACATCATGCAAATGATTAGGTATAAACAAGCATTGTACAGGATAATCTGGAGAGAATATCAGAGGAAAGGCACAAGCATTAATAGGAACTGGGAAGGCTTTTTTCAGAAGGTAGGCTTTTAGGAAGGAAGCAATCCCCATCTCAGGTTCCCTTCTATTGATGAGCTCCAGTTTATCAAAATCCATCCTAAAATAAGGCATCCTACAATAAGAATTCTCTAGATGTGATCTGTTCTTCACAGAGTACAAAGGGACCATTACCTTCCAGGTCCTGGATATGGAATTCTCTTAACGTAGCCTATATTTCCGTTATCATCTCTATTTTCATGGAAAGACAGTCTCAGAGAGATTGTGGCTTGCCTAAAGTCCCACAAAAGCACCAGTTTGCAGAGCAGGGATGACAGCTCAGGCTTCCTGATTTTCAGTTCCCCAATCTTTCTGTTCTACCACCCTGCTCCCCATCCCTGTTTTTAGCATGAGAAATTCTTAGTGGATTGAAATATTAGAAGACCTTTAGCAGCATTTCAGGTGAGAGATGCTGTTCATACTATAAACTTTTTGGCAGCAGCTCTACCTTGAAAATTCAACAGGAGCCTGCCTCTCTTTCTTTGTCTCTATCTTTTTTCCCTCTGTCTCATTCCCTATCTTTCTCTCTGATTTTCTGTCTCCTGGTTTCACCTTACCCATAACAAACAAACACATTTGTCTCTGTTTTTCTATCTCTTTCTGTCTCCTGACCTCACCCTATCCACACTAAACACATGTGCCTCTCTCTCTCTCTCTCTCTCTCTCTCTCTCTCTCTCTCTCTCTCTCTCTCTCTTCCACCCACTCACCTCTTGTCCCCAAACCAGTTTACCTTACAAAAAGTATAGCTTGAATTCAATGTATAGGTTTTGAGAAGGATAACTCCATTCAGTTTTTCCTTAGTATGATCCAGTGGAATGTACTCTCCTGTATTCCATTTCATTGTCTAGTGAGGTAGGATCTTGTGGGGTATTCAGTAAGGTAAGTAACACATGGGACCATAGGCAATTACCAGATCTGGAGATTTCTGTTGCTTCCTTCATAAAATCATAGATCTAGACTTATAAGTCAATGAATACAAAACCCTAACCTTACAGATAAAGAAGCTGAGGCCTGGGCATGTGAATTGCCTAAGAAAATATTTTCCACATGACAAAGAACCTTTCTTCCAAACTCATGAAGCTGGCCATCATGTTTCTCCACACCACTTCTCTGGACCTCAGTTTCCTCATCTATAACATGAGGTCACTAAGGTCTCTTTCAGTCCCAAATCTATGATCCTATAAATTACCTGAAGACCAATTGGTTATGTATTAGTTCTCTGAAGCCCCAAATTCAATCCTTCTTTCTACTGTATCTCACTGTCCCCTGGAGGGATTATCCTGAGCTCCAGAGCACAGCAGTGCTTTGTCTCCAATAATCCAGATGCTGATGGAAGCATCAGGATTGGAAGTCAGGTTCTTGATTGCAAAGTCAGCCTTCTGTATATTTATTGCTTTTTTTTTCCTCTGAAGAGGACTTCTTAAACTGGAGTCCATTCCCCACCCTACCCCAATGGTTCCTATGGATAGCTTTCAGGGAATCACATCTTTATTTTGACTAGCTTTTATAATCCTGTGAATTTGATTTTGTTCATTTATATTGATTTAATTTTGGATTTAAAAACATAATTCTGAGGATAGGTCCCTGGGTTTTACCAAATTGATGTCAAAGGGACTTGAAAAACTCCTGGTCACAAAGTAGCTGTTATCTGTGTACAGGAACCATTTTTCCATCCAGCCTTGCATCTTATATATTTCATAGGATCCAAGAGATCTGCGCTGTTCCTTGAGCAGACTAGATAACATCAACAGAGAAGAGGAAGTAACCTCAATATCCATCTAATCCAACTTTTCCTAATTGGAAATCTCCTCTACAAAATGCTTAACAAATGGCTACCCAGTGTCCAGTTGAAGACCCATTATCTCCTAAGGCAGCACACTGTAAAGCTCCAGTGCCTAGAAATTCCATCCTCTGCATGGACCTCATCAATGGGATAAGTGATATTGCACTATTAGCTTATGATGCTCAATTGCACACACTTCATCCCCACCTGGTTCAAATAGATAGCACATTCCTCCTTCCCCCCTCCCAAACTTAAATCTTTCCCCTCCCCCTTCCAGTCGTTGGCCCCCCAGTGCCTTAGCAAGTTGCAATTCAAAAAAGAGCTTGTTTAAGATAAGTCCTTGAAATCCAGAGTTATAAATTCTCCCCAGGACTGGCTGCCCCTATCTCTGCGCTAATGCCCTGGTGCCGAGAAAAGGCTCACCTAGATGTGACCCATCCCCATACACTCTCTGCAGTTCCCAGATCTTCTTCTGTAAACACTAGACAATGGCTGAATGGGAGGTACCTGTCTCAGCAGGTGTCAGCTGGACTGCACTTTCCTGAAGGGTCAGGAGGAGGTCAGTCTTCTGGCCCACCCACTTTGGGCATTCCTGTGATTGCATAATCCCATTTCCAAAGGGTCTCCTCCTGCCACACACACATACCCCCCCCTCCTCTACCCTTGTCTCCTTTTGTTGGCTTCAGCCTCAGGAGGTCTCCTTCTATTCACCTCAGAGACTACAGGTAGTATATTCCACCTTGATTTAACTTTGAAGTCAGCCAGCTGAAAACCAGACCACATGTGTGCCACCTGGAAATAACATGGATTTTTTTCTTCTCTTTTTCCTTTTCCTCCTCCCCCCTCTTATTATTCTCCTTTTCCTCCTTCACTTCCTTTTCTGCTCTCTTCCTCTCTTCTCTCTCCTCTAACACCCTCCTCCTTCTCCTTTTCTTGCTACCCTACCATTCACACACACACACACACACACCTTAGAATGTAAGCTTCTTGAGAGCAAGGAACATTTTTGTCTTTCTTTGTATCCTCAGAGCTTACATAATACCTAGGACATAGTTATAGTTTGAATTGACTTCTCTTCCTTCTCATTCTCCTCTTATTCCTGGTTCCTTTTCTCTTTCATATTCCTTTACTTTTTAAAACAAGGACCTCAGTCTTTTCACTTATTGAATGGGAATGCAATTTCACACATTTCATCCCCACCTGGTTCAAATAGATATCACATTCCTTCTTTCCCACTTCCTAGATTCAGTTTTCTCTCTCCCTTGGGAAGATTATTCTTAACCAACAAAATGCCTATCTACCTACCCACATACATACATATTTGCTTTCTCATCTAACAATTTCCCAAAAAATCTTATGTCACTGTAAATATCAATAGTACACATTTATATGGTACTTTAAAGTTAATATAGTTCTTTCCTTACAACAATATTATAAAATATAGACAATGTAACTATTACTGATCACTGCATTGACTAAAATTCTTAAGTCTTTCAAAGTTGTTTTTCTTTCCAATTCTGTACTTATAGCATAAATTATTTTCCTGACTTTTCTCATTAACTCTATCTCCTATATGTTTACACCAGGTGTGCCTATTCCATGCCTGCCACTCCCCTTCTTCACTCATACCTCTTAGAATTCTTAGCTGCTTTCAAGTCTTAGTTCAAGTGACACTTCCTTAGGAAAGACCTTTCCTGGTTCCTGAATTGTTAGTGCCACTTTGTATATGCTTTATATTTACTTATTTGCAAAGATAACATTCCCCCAAGAGGACATAAGCTTTTTGAATGCAGGAACTAGCATTTTCATGACCTAGCACACAGCCTGACATATATTGCTGAATTATCTAATTTTACTTTCTCCTAGATATACTTGATAATAATTTCAATATCCAGCCTTTCTTTGCTATGAAACCTCCAGTGAGGGGAAATGTATCCTCTATCTATACATTTCCTTAATTCCTTAATTCACTTCAGTTATGATGAGTTGAGGAGAAAGTTGCTGTTTTCTGCTTCCTTGAACAGTTTTGAGGTTCTGAGCCTAAGTGGGAAGGATTAACTCTTCAACAGGCTCTGTTCCAGATAGAACTCTTGTTGTTGTTGATATAGTGGTTATTGTTCTGTCCTTCATCCACCCCATCATCATATGGGTGATGTTTTGACTCGTGTGGGGCAGAACTGTGTTAATCTCATTCCCTCTTCTAGAGTCATAATATGACTCCTAATCCATTCCCCTCACACTCACACTCACTCTCTTTGCAGTGATAATTGTAGCTTTTGGTAACTATGCATTTCAAACTTTAATTCTTTTTAGGAATTTTTTATCTCAGCCATGTGGTATTCCCTATCCTGGTTCAGACAGTCCAAGAGATCATACTGAAACCCAATCAATATCTGATTGTTAAATTTTCACTACAAGCACTTACTCCTCAGAATTTGACAAATGCTATGAATCAGGTTAAATATATTGTTTAAATGGTTGCTTAAACTTAAGTGATGAAGAAAATGTTAAGACTAAAGATTAAACTTAAAAACTATGATGATTGGAAATTTATAACCTATATCAAGTTGCTTATTATCTCAGGGAGAAGGAAGATGAAGGAGGAAGAGAGAGAGAATTTGGAACTCAAAAAAATTTAAGTTAAGGTTTAGTGATGCACAGTGAATAAAGCACTGGCCCTGAAGTCAGGAGAACCTGAGTTCAAATGCAGCCTCAGACACTTATTAGCTATGTGATCCTGGGCAAGTCATTTAAACCCAATTGTCTGATGCCGGTCTCCCCCACCCCCACACACAAAAAAAGGCCAAAAAATTGTCTTTAAATATAACTAGATGGGGAATGGCTGAATAAGTTATGGCATATGAATGTAATGGAACATTATTGGTCTATAATAGCAGGCTGATTAAACTTGGAGAGACTTACATGAATTAATGCTGAGTGAAGTGAGCAGAACCAGGAGATCATTGTACATGGCAACAAGATTATGTGATGATAAGCTATGATATTTGGTTCATTTCAACAGTGAAGTGATTCAGGCCTATGGATTTGTGATGGAGAGAACCATCTGCATCCAGAGAGAGGACTATGGGAACTGAATGTGGACCATAACCTAGTATTTTCACCTTTTTTGTTGTTTGTTTGCTTGCTTTTTTTTTCTCTTTCTTTTTTCCTTTTTGATCTGATTTCCTGCACAGCATAATAAATGTGGAAATATATTTAGAAAAATAAATAAAAAATAGAAAACCTTAAAAAAATAAATGTAAGCTGGGGGAAAATAAAATATACATTTAAAATAAATAAATAATAAAAGTGTACTATGGGTATATTTTTCCTGGAGAACCTGTTGTTAAACATCTATCAGAATGCCACTGAAATATTTTATATTTTCCAATATTTTTTCCAATCTTTTCATTGTTTTCTATTTTTAAAATTGTTTCTGGAATTCACTACTCTCAGTCTGGACCAATTTAATTTTCAAAGAATCTGTTATTTGAATAAAGTTTTGCATCTTGTGTAATAAATTATTTATTCTCTTAATTCTTTCCTGTGGAGCCCTGATTTCACTTATATTGCTATTTTTAAACTCTTGCTTCTTTTCTTCCAGGAATTCCAATAGAAACTATGGCAAATAGTTGACTTTCTTTGAGGCTTTGCTTGTAGATTTTGTGGAGTTATTGTCATCTAGATTTGTGTCTCAATTCTCTCTGGCTCCATAATAATTTTTAATTCTCAATGTGTTCTTATCCTTACTCATTTTTTTCTAACCCTGCTTCCTAAATGAAGATTTTGTACAGTTTTTAAAGGAATGGTGAATCTTATTCAGTACTGATCTCTCACTCCAATCATCCTGACCTATGTCTTGCCACTGGACTAAGACTCTGGAGGAGTGAGGTTGATGACTTTGCATAGCCCAGCTTCACTTCAATCCAATTTCACTTGTAAGTCAAAACATTACTCTCCTGATGTCATTGATCATTGAGAACAAAGGACGCACAACAATCTGTGAGGAGTTGTAGCTGCTCCACAGGGCACCCAATTGGCCAGTTCCCATTGAGCAATGATGTTATTTTCTCCCTTCCATCTTTCTTCCCTTCCTTCTTCTCTCCCTCCTTCCCTCCCTCCCTTCTTTCCTCCTTCTCTTCCTTTCTTCCTTCCTTCCCTTTTCCTTCCTTCCCTTCTTTCTTCTCTTTCTTCTTGTCTTACTTCTCTCCTTTCTTTCCTTCCTTCCTTCCTTCCTTCCTTCCTTCCTTCCTTCCTTCCTTCTTTCCTTTCTTCCTTCCTTTTCTTCCTTACACCTTCCTGTAAAGATCTGTGATAGTGTGGTCTGATTCAGGACAAAGTGTTGCCTTCCTGGTTCCAGGCTCCCAAACCTCAGTTCAGGGTCCCAGAAGCTCAAGTGAGGGCTCTAAGCATCTTGGCTAATACTGATGCAGATCTCCATATCTTTCCCTTGATAAAAACCTTTTCTTCAAGTACTTCTTCTGGGCTTGTTCTTGGTCACTCCATTGTAAGACATCTGAAAACCATAGCAGTTATGTGATGCTTACTACTTGTGTGACCATGGGCAAGTCACTTAACTGCTGATTGCCTCAGTTTCCTCATCTGTAAAAGAGGCATAACAATAACACCATTTTCCTAAGTAGCTAAGAGGATCAAATGAAATAATTAAGTGTTAATCACTTTAGTACAGTACCTGGTATGTTTTAATTGCTATATAAATCTCAGTTGTAATAATGATGTTGGTGACATCACTTTGGGGCTGGCTTTTCTGTCTGGATCACTTCCCTAGTGGCTAAACATTTCTGATTCTTTTTATATGAAGCTGGATTGGAGAAATATATTTACTCTATGTTTTCCTTGTACTTCTTGATCAAGTCTTTGTCTGGTACTTAAAGAAAACAACATGCATAAGCTCACACATATGCATCCACATATGTGCGCACATACATGCACACACAATATACAACACACACATACATATTCACACAAGCATATATACACTCACCACACAATACACACATAAGCACATGCACACACACAGATAATAGACACACATACATATACACATACACACATCAACTCATGCACATACATGCACACATTCATATATACATATCCCTTTCAAGTAGAATAGGGAGATATTTCAGCCATTCTAATTCTTCTTATTTTGCCATCTAAAAATGAATCCTCTCAAGAGGTAGGGTCCCCCATGACTAAACTTAAATTCCAGTGCTTCATGGATCCAAAAGATTTTATTAGTGAAAGAAAGAGAGGACAGTCATCACAGCCCCGCAGTCTTGCAGTAGTTGTATATGTATTGTTTATTATTTATTCGTTTAAGGACATATTGTTTTTTTTCTTGAGAGCAGTTGGTTTTGGCTTTGTAACAATGTTTAACTTGGTGTTGGTATATAGTAGGTGCTTAATTGTTTCTGCAATCTCTTCTGGTATGGTTATGGCAGTGGTATGTATGCTGGTAAATGTTTAACAATCAGCTCTCTGAAAAAGAAAACAATATTCACAACACACTTTTAAATTTAATTTGCATTAGTAACATTTTATCCATTACTTTCTTAAGTCTAAGCAATCAACAATGTAACATATGCCAATTTCTAAGGTATAAATGATAACACTGAAAATTTAACAATCAGCTCTTGAGAGTTAGTTTGATCTGATTCCAATATACTCCTAGTCATGGGACTGTGGTGCTTATGAATAGACACCTTACCTTATTTTTTTGTCATTATTCATGCAACATTAAGACCATGAAGTCACTTCCAAACCTAAAATGTCTGCTAACCCTTCTCCAAGTGAGGGAAGAATGTTTTTATTCTTTTTGAGGCAAAGATCCCCATAGAAAGTGACGTTGCCATGTTGTGTAACCAGGAACTTGGATTGCTGCTGATGTACCAGAAGCATGAATGTTCCTTCTAGGAGCTTATTTTTCTTTCTTTCTTTCTTTCTTTTTTTTTTCATTCCCAGAGGTGTTTCTGGTGAATGGTCCATGCTCCGTAAAGCAATTTCCTGCCTTCTAAACTACTGCCCAGCAAACCACATCTCCTATCTGTGGCAGTTCAACTCTGGCTCATAAAACAATTCCTGCAAGCCAATCAGAGATAGATTAAAAGTCCTTGAGAAACAGGAAAATTACCCTCCACTCACAAACATAATGACACTTGGGAAGAGAGGGAACTCATCGGTTTCAGAATACAAATATTACATGCTCTGCCCTGCCCCTTACTCATCTGGGGCATGGAGCCCTGCACATTGGAATTTTATGTTCAGTTCCAGTGACATCTGGATTGGGAAGTGACCCATCCATCACCTAGACCTGAGGGTCCTGAGACCTAGAGACCAAATGTCATCATGTCTAGACATGATTTATGGAATGGTTTTAGAAGGAACAGTCAGTGAGCCAGAGCATGGGATGGTGAAACACATTGGAAAGTGTTTGGTCTTAAATACAACTGGAAACATTCATTCATTTACTGATTGATTTGAGAATAATGAACCTGGAGTTTAGAAGTTTCTAGCCTCAGACACTGAGTAATCTTGGAAAAGTCACTTGCCAGTTACCTGCCTCAGTTTCCTCAATTGTAAAATGGTGATAATAGATATCATTATCATCTACCTACCTGAGTTGTTGTGAGAATCAAATGAGAGAATATTTGTAAAGTGTTTAGCATAGTGTCTGGCATATAGTAGGTGCTATATAAATGCAAGCTATTATTTTTATTGTCCAACCACCTCTTGAATGACTTCTAAGAATTTAAAAGAATCTTCCTTGCTTGTGACATTTTCTACCTCTAGAAAACATTTAGAACTCTTGTCTTTGTTAGAGTAAATCTTGGGAGCATTTGTAGAATGATCACTTTTGTGCTGGTCAGAAAACTAAAGAATCAGTGGTTCACTTGCTTACAGATACACTTTAATTCTTTAAGTGCATAAGAGGGGAATACTTATCAATATACCTAGTGAGACAAACAACAAAAGCCAATAAAATATGCTAGGTTAAAATTAAGTCTATCCTTTTGATCCAAAATAAAGCCCTAACCCAAGTCAGCCTCTGATCTGAGGTTAGAAAATCACTTTTAAGATCTGGTAAATTTTTCATTGTTAGGCTGTGGTCCCTAAAAACTCTTTCATGGATTTCACCCAATAAAATTTTACAGGAGTTGTGAGGACAACTTTCTCCCCCCCATCCTTAATTTCCATAATACTCCTTAATTTATATACAAATAAACAGGAAAAATAAGAAAAAAGCTAGGTGAAGCCAGTTCTTTTTTATATCTGTGAGCAACAAAATCACTAGGTACTCAGCATTCTGGTGCTCATTCCTATATACTGTGAATCATTTGAGCACAAATATGTTTATTCCTATTTTGTAGTTTCTGTGAGATGTTGCTTCTAATAACAGCAGGTCCCATAATGAACAAGAAACCCACAGCCCTCTTTTTGTCATTTATTGTATGTTTGCTGGATGTGTCTATCTCATAACAAATAACACAATGAGAATGTTTTTGAGAAAGCAAAATTGAGTTTTGCACAAAAACAAAAACAAATAAAAAGAAAGGGAAAATCAGCTTATTCACCATCTAGATTTGAGTGGAAGGGAATGAAGTTATACAAACACAATAAAGAAGGGCAAGAATCAGAAAGAAAATTTGAAACTTGAAGTTCCAGGTCAAGGCATATCAGAGAACCACTCACAGCCAGATCATTAAAAGGAAGAATCTGGCTTAGATAAGTGTGAAAAGGTTACCATATTAAAGGCAGTGGAATGGAATAAAAACAGACCAGCCTCTGGAGGCAGAGGACATGAATTTAAAATCTACCCTTTCACTTGCTAAACTATGTGAACTTCTTTTCCCTCTCCAGGACTTATTTCCTCATCTGTAAAATGATGAGGTCATAATAGATGGCCTCTGAGATTTCTGCAAACTCTTACGTCTGTGATCCTATAAATCCTAGCTCTGATAACCAACAAGCCCTGGACTCCTATTAATAGATAGAATTCTGACATTTGGAAAGCAACATATAATTCTGATAGGGAGGAACAGAAAGAGTTAACATGGCCCCTTCCTTCTCTTCGTCCACCTCTAGACCTCTTTTCATTCCCTTCCTTTCTTCCCTCTCCTCCCTCCCCTCTCCATTTTTTCTTTCAGCATCTTCCTCCCTCCAAAAAAATAATGCTGGCTTGGGATCAGGCATTATAAAATTATATGCCCTCAAAATATTTATCAAAGTATTACTTTTAATACTTCTAATAATAGTTCTAAATTTCAAGAACCAAAAATTTGGATAACACCATTTTACCATTGTAGGGGATATTTATATAAAGAATCTTTTTTCACCACATAACTTTCTAAAAACTAAGAGATACCCACTCCTCTTGTGACATACTAATGACAATGTTTCTGTAAACAAATGTGTGTCACATAAAGTTCTTACAGTAATTTGGGGTCCTTTTTATTTATTTGAAAATATAAAAATTAAATTGACTTTGGTTATCTCTTATTCCTTCTTTCCTAGCTATTTGGATATAATTTTGAAAAAAAATCAAATTCTAGAGAAAGATCATCCTTTTCTAATCCTTAGGTTCCCCCAGGGAAGAAATTGAGTCAGAAAGTAAAATTGAGCCAGAAAGCAAAAGGCACATGACATGTATGAGAAGCACTTGCATATTATAAATAAAGAATTATGAAGAAGAAGAAGAAGAAGAATAAATGATGCTATCCATGAAATGCACAAGTAGACAAAGAGTTTGGAAAAAAAACAAACAGGGATGGCTGTTTGCCATTGGTATTCTGAATGTCCCACAATGTCCATAGCATCCTAGCTGGCTCCCTCTGCAGGGAACCCAGAGGAGTGCATGAACAAGAGTTAATGCAGGCAAAGCAGGCTTGTGATCTATTGTTGGAAGTGATACCTCCATGGGTGAAATTATAGACTTGTTGGAGTATTTAAAAAGTCTGGATTTCTAAATGGACATATGTGATATGTCCACAAAGGACATACCAACCTAAGAGATTTTTTTTTCAGCAGATTTTGGATTCCAGCCTCTTGCTGGTCTATTTTGTTCCTCAGTGTCATCTTCCCAGCAGGCTAAGTGGCAAGGCTGCCTTTTGGAATCTGGAATAGCATTCACTAGCATGAAAGGCGCTAATGACCTGTATTATGTCTGGATGGTACAGGCTGCTGGCATAAACACACACACACACACACACACACACACACACACACACACATACACACACACACACACACATACACACACACAATGAAAGAGCTTTGATATTTCATTTAATTTTGTCTTCCCTACTTTTAATTTATTCTGTCCTTTAGAAAACTTTATGCAGTAGATAGAGCTATGTTTTACACACACCCAGGGAACACAGACTCATTTGTGCAAACAGGTATCTACCTAAAATATAGGAACTTGGTATCCACCCAGCAGAGATAACTTCTTGCCTTTGCTTAGGTTATATGTTATACCCCTCTAGATAAAGAATATTGTGGATTTTCATGAAAGTTTGACATGGTTGAGAATTAAGCACCAATTAGGGAAATGACATAGACTGCAGTCCAAAATATATTTCCAGTGCACAAGGAATATAAGAATCAGGGTCAGTGATTTTGTTCCCTGGAACAAATCAGGATTGATATCTTTTTGGAATAATTTCTGATCTGCAGAGGCCACAATGACCTCTAATATTTCTTTTAATAGGCACTTGGCCATTAGGCAATTCTTTCCCTTTCTTACTTGATCTTTGTTCCCCACTCCCAATCTCTCTTTCATCCATCTTACTAGGATGGATTTAAACTATATGATCTGCTGAACACTGTACCAATAAATAGGATCACCTTTTTGATTGATTGGGACACTTTTGAAAGTATCAATATTAGAGGCAGCAAGACCACTTGATTCAAGAGTCCAAGGAGAAAAAGTTAATTCCTGCCTCATGATGCTGGGCAATTCACTGTTTGACTCTAGGCCTCAACCACAGAATGGCTCAAATTGGTTCTCTACATCCTAGAATCTGAAAGAGAGATGGCTCCCAATTATCTATGCTAATGGAAGATAAAATCCAATAAGCCTCTCTATTTGACTTTGGAATGTATTATATGATTTTTTTTTAAAAGCTGATTTGCTTTCCTGATTCTGGTTGGCGCCCTCTGATATTCAAATGAGTCAGCAGCATTCTCCAAGATTACAGACAATGGCAGGAGTGGTAGTCAGTACAGGCTGTGGCAGGGAGGGGTTAGGAGGCCAGGGAAAAATCAGTCTGAGCTTTAAAATTGTCCCAGGCTATCCACCTAGAGGATCATCAACATGGAGATAAGTGAGGGCTGACACTGCAGTTTTCATAAGCATATCAGGGACAGCTCAGCTCTCTCTATACTTTTAGGATTTGGAGCCATACCTCCTTTTGTTACATATAACTTGAAGTGAGAAAATGTCTTTTGTAGGGCTTTGTCATTTTCTCTGTTTCCCTGTCAATTTCCTTCTCTCAATTTCCTTATCAGTTTCTCTCTCTCCATGTCTGTCATTTTTCTTCTCTCCACTTTCTCATCAATTTCCATTTCTTCATCAGTTTTCTTCTATTTCCCTGTCAGTTTCCTTCTCTCAATTTCCTCATTAGTTACTATTTCCCAGTCAGTTTCTTTCTCTCCATTTCCTCATTAGTTACTAATTCCCTGTCAGTTTCCTTCTCTCCATTTCCTTCTTAGTTACTCTTTTCCTGTCAGTTTCCTTCTCTCCATTTCCTCATTACTTACTATTTCCTTGTCAGTTTCTTTTTCTCCATTTCCTCATCAGTTTCCTTCTCTTCATTTCCATGCCAGTTTCTTCCCTTCCATTTTCTCATTAGTTTTCTCCTCTTTATTTCCTGGTTTAAATTGAGGCTTGGCCAATGAGTCACAAGACTTAGGTTCAAATATCAGATGCTCTACCACTTACTACCTGTGTGACACTGGACAAAACACTCAGCCTCTCTGAGCTTTGGTTACCTTATCTATAAAATGAGGGTGGCTGGACTAGATGACATTAAAGGTCCCTTCTACTTCTATGGTTTTAATAAGCTTATGAAATGTTGGAATTCCTTCCCTACTTTTAAACAAGATACATGGCTAACTTTGTTCCGAAACCAGGAGTCCTAGGAAAGGGGTATGAAAGTGATGAGGGGAGCCCCAAAATTCTCTCTGACTTTGGAAGGAAGGTAGGCAGGGCATAATAGAAAAGAGCTCCCCAGTCCCAGTAAAAGAGGATATTCTCTTGATGTTTAGGTGATGCCTGGGACATTCCCATCAGGAAATGACAAGTTGTTCAGGTCAGGTTTCCTTCCCCTGGGGGCACATACAATTGTTCACAGGTAAAAATCAACAAAGTAAATAGTTGTTATTCTAAAAATGTAGTTCTGATCTCACAGTTACCTCCCAAAAGCTGGGAAG
Source organism: Sminthopsis crassicaudata (assembly GCF_048593235.1). NCBI lineage: Eukaryota > Metazoa > Chordata > Mammalia > Dasyuromorphia > Dasyuridae > Sminthopsis > Sminthopsis crassicaudata. The sequence goes on from NC_133620.1 coordinate 444,411,253, forward strand.
CTGGTTGTGTCTTTGGATACCTAGATTTAGAGGCAGAAAGGATCTTAAAGGTAATTAAGTACAACCTCCAAAATTTAAAGATGAGGCTTAAAAATTAAGGAACTTGATCAAAGTTCTCAATTAATGTCAGCAGAGTTGGATCTGAGTGTCAAAATTTTGGAGCCAAAAGGAACTTCAGAAACCATCAGGTAGTCCACCCTTCCCATTTAGCAGATAAGAAAATTGAGGCTAAACAGTTAAATGACTTCAAGATCATACCGCCTATAAGTTTCAGAGGTTTATGGGAATCTGGTGCTAGTCCAATGATCTTTTCACTGTTAAGATGACTCTTTCTTAAGTACCCATTATGTGCCAGGGCACTGTAAGGCACAATGTGTCACCATGAGTCACATATGTAGGTCACAGTGGATAGATAGCCAGGACAACCTAGATTCAAGTCCTTCTTTTAAAATACATTGGCTATATGATACCTGACAAATCCCTTAACCTCTGTCTCTCTCTAGGCATTCCCTACGTGGTGACAGGGACAAAAGGCCAACAAACTATTTGTTCCCTAAGGATTGGGCTGTATATATGCTCAGAGGTATTGGTAAATATTTCACTTTGCCTATATTGTCCATAAGTAAAGCCTCTGTTCTCAACATGAAGTTATCAACGCAAGTTATCATGTGAACTGTGCATTACTAGATAGAAAAAAAAAAAAAAAAAAAAAAGCTCAGTAAGAGAGACCTATTTCACCATCTTTCTCCATAGTCATTGATCCTGGATTATCTGTGGAGCTAAGTCTCCTGATGGTGGAATATCAAGGCTTGCCCCTCTCTTTCTCAACTTGTCTCTTGGTCTGTTTGCTGTATGTTATCATTCCCACCAGGAAAGGCTCAAAGGAAGGACAAGAAATACAAATAAACTTTTCCTCATTATCCTAGGAAAAACTTTTGATGGGCTGGTTGATAAGGTGTTGGAACAAGTGGTTCAGATGAAGTTTTTCAGTCACTTATGGAATCATGTGTCTAGACCCAAAAAGAACCAGCTAAAAATCCTCATTTTACAGATGAGGAAACTTAGACCCAGGGAAATTTAACAACCTGTAAAAAGTTTTCCAGTTAGTGTGGGTGACAAGATTTGAATCCAGATCTCTGGAATCACTGTTCTTTCCACCCTCCCAAACTGGTTTACGGGTTTGGTTTGGTTTTCCTAAGTTTCTATAAAGCAAAATCTCTAAAGTTGGTTTTATTTGCTTTAAAAGTGTCCTGGCTTATTTCCTGCCACTTGTGTGACTGCCCCTGGGACAGGAGAAAGGAATAAGCTTAGGCACCTCTGTGAGGGACTCTTGGCAATGGCTCATTGCCCTGGCCAGACCCCCCTCGAAGCTTCTAAGCTTTACTGTGGGAACAAAATCTTCATTAACAGTAAGGCCAGTGACTAAGACAATGTAAACATGACTTGGAGGGCCCCATACCTAGAGACTGAATAACATAGGGAACCTGGCCTTCCTCCCACTCCCACCCTCTGCAGCTCCATGTGGCACACCAATGAACTCAAATCCATGATTTTGAAATCCCCAGTGGAGATCAGAGCAGGAAAACAGGAAGAAGAAACTAGGTACTGAATGGCACAAGGAGGAAGGAGTGTCAAGGTCATAATTGGAAGCTCTTTGGGCAAGGAATCATTAAGATAAAATGTTTTAATGGGAGACTTTGAAAGGTCAGCTTTTGCTTTTGAGATCCAACATCCAGTTCCTCTCCACCCTTCTGTTTCTTGAGGTTCCTGGCCCAAATCCCCAATCCCTGCCAGGAGCTGCGTTTTGTACTCTGACCCTAGGCCCAGCCCTCCCTGGGACCTGGGTATGTGACTTCCAATCAGGTGACTTGTCACCTGCAGCCATACAAAGAATCATTCAATCACCAGTAGGTATCTTAGCTCTGGGGGATCAAAGGGAGGGAAGAGGAAAGATTCTCTAGAATGTCTTGGCACCCCTAAATTCAGGTTTGGGCTATTTTCTGATGAGAGTGATTTTTTTAAAACCTTGGTTCTGACCTTAACAACAACAACAACAACAAATTAAAATACAATCTAGTATTATGTACAAAGAAAGGCGTATGGGGAGGGGGACTCTAAGGGAATTGCACTTGATTACAGTGGTTTATAGTTTACAACCATTGGACACATTTACTTCTTTAAAAGAAATCTCGGAATCATTTGGGGGTGCAGTGGGGAGGAGTCTGCCGATATTTACACTGTGTTTGGCTCAGTTCAACAGCACATGTTTCCTCATCTTGAAACTTCAGTAACAGATTCAAGTTTTTGTTTTTGTTTTTCCATCAGTTTGTTCAATGAAGGACCATAACTTAAAAGGCAAAGGAGAAATTCATCTTCCTCTTCTGTGGCTCTGAGCAAGCAGCTTTTCCTGCCTTGTTCCTCTTTCCTCATTGCTAGAATGCATGTGAATACTTAGCATCTTTGTGATGCATGGACTCAATACTGCAGGGAAATCCCAGCTGCTGGCACAGGATAGTCTCTGGTCTAGCTCTCCCCCAAGGATCCACATCAAGGGATCAGGTGGCTGAGCCACAGGCCAAGCCCTGGAAGGAGGAAGAGAGAGAAATCGGTCCAAGAGACATGGAAGAGACGTTGCCCATCAGCTTCCTGTGCTTCTCGATAACAACTGCCCTGATGCCATGGTTAGCTGGGTGATGATGTGGAAATAGGGTCCTTGTTGATAAGCACAGAAAATGTGAAGTCTGAGCATCACCAGGCTTGCAGAGGACACTGGAGAGAGAAGAAAGAGGAAATTAAATCAACAAAGGGCATGGATCCTTTTAGAGCAAGGTTTTCCAATGTGCTCTTGGAAAACTATCCATTTATTCCTAGGATCATAAGCTTTAGAACTAGAAGGAATCCCAGGAGCTAGTTGGTTCAATGCCCTCCTTATACAAATGTGGAAATTGAGGCTGGGGGTAAGTTATTTGTTCCAAGTTACACAGAGAATAAACATCAGAAAAGTAATTTGAACCCAGAGCTTTTATTCACATTTATTAAGTGTGTATCACATGCCAGATTTCTTTAGAACAGCTATATAATCAGTGACAGGGATGTCATAAGAAACTGTGAGAAAATAAATTGTGGAATATGAATTACAAGGTGGAGCGGGGAGACAGCCATCCTGGAAGACAGGAAATTCTTGGTTCAAATGTTGCCACTGCTGATCTATGTGCCCAGGAGTGACCCTGGGCAATTGTTCTTTAGGCAGTTCTAGAAGGCTGTGAGTTACAGAAAAGGTGCTGATCTACCCTGATAGGGTTCCACCCTCTGGGAACTAGTACCTCTGCCTATGTGTTAGATATTAGAAATTAAAACAAACAAACAAACAAACAAAAAAACCAGTTCCTGTCCTCAAGAAGCTTACTTTATAGTAAGCTCAACCAACCATCAAATATTTCCACATGGCCTACCATGTATGCACACCTGGCTTCTGGGAAGCAAGGCGACAAGATGAAAATACAAGAGCCAGCCAGCTCTTTTGGCCATTTTCAGGTAGGGACTTTGGTTGATAAGCATTTTAAAATACTCATCATCCAATTGTGCTTTTTACCCTGAGATTTGGCTTCTTTTTCATATATAGTATGTGCTCAGTGCTTAAGAGGTTCAGAGTTAGGGCTGAGTATGGGGCAGGTCTCATCCCTAGAGGGTGGCCCATAGTAAAGGGCTAGCAGCTCTTCTTACCCTGTTTCTATTTCAGTTTTGCCCCAGCCCTTTCTGGTAGCCTCAGCGTAGTCACAAGAGAGGCCGCCTTAAAGCCAGAGTCAACCTTGAACAAAATTTTTTTGAAGTCAATGGGGAAGGATCAAGCAGTAGAGGATGTGACTTCTGTGACTCTTGTTAGCAATGAAAGGGTGAGGAATCCCTTTGGAGAGATCAGAACCCATGGATGATAACCACTGTCAAGCCTACCATCTCTGACATTGCCCTGGAAATAGGGGCCTCCATTACCCAGAGAAGACCCATGTTAGAAGATTTTGGATCAGGGAATCCCCTCTCCTTCTCTTCTCTTTGTTCTTCATCCTTCTCTTTCCCTCCCTCACTCTTCACAAAAGCTACCTAGCATAGTACATAGTTAGCTGACCTCAGAGCCAGGAAGACCCAGATTCAAGTCCTAACTGACACATCCTGACTGTGTGACCCTGGATGGATTGCTTACTTCTAAGTGTAAATACAGACCAAATACTATTTGCATCTATAGAGGGAGTTTCCTCACTGGGACTTCCCTCCACATATAAAATGATTGTGAATCTATTTCTATCTCCACTTTCTGACTTGTACTTCTCCTAAAGGTACTATTTGACTTGAGACCTTTTCTCTCAAGAGTTCATAGAACTAATACTAAGTGAAATAAGAACCAAGAAAACTTTATACACAGCAACAACAAGTTGTATGAAGATTAACTGTGATATACTTGGTTCTTAGTGGTTCAGTGATTCAAGGCAATCCCAATAAACTTTAAATGGAAAATACCATCCACATGCAGAGAGAGAATTATGAAGACTGAATGTAAATCAATATATGATACGTTCACTTTTTTTTTAATCTCCGAGGTTTTTGTTCTTGTGGTTTTTCCTTTTTTGTCTTGATTTTTTTATCTCCCAATATGATTCATATAGAAATATGTAAGAAATAAATGTACATTTATAACCCCCCAAAAGTTTGTTTTACATGTAACTGGTGAAAATAAAAATTTTTTAAAAAATTGTCTAAGTTCATGAAGGCCTCCTGAAAGGAATTAATAATCTTCACATCAGTTCTAAACACTTTGTTGAGGAGAAAGTAAGTCACTTGCCTAATTTTCCTCTCTTAAAAAAAATCTTATTTTTATGGATATCTTTATTTTTCCTTTTTTTTATAGGTGATTTATTAAGTACCTATTATGTGGCATCATCTAAGCATTTTACAAATATTGTCTCATTTGATCCTCACAACAACTCTGCGTGATAGACGTTGTTATTACCCTCATTTTAAAAGATAAGGGAAAGAAGGCAAAAAAAGAGATTTGAATTCAGGTTTCCCTGTCTCCTGGACTCAATGCTACTGAGTTGCTAATCATTTTCATTCTCAAATACACCTTTCCTACTCTTGAGAGTCACCCCTTATATCTAGAATAAGAAAAAAGAAAGATAAAAGGAGTTCCATCAAATCCACCAAAAAAACCAATCTTGCCTGACAGTAACATTTATACAATAATCCACGTGCATTGTCACCCACCTCTGCTAAGAAGGAAAGTGAATTAGGATGCACAATTGTGAGAAAAGTTGAGTTCTAGTCCTTTCAAATTCCTTAGGCCTTAGTCTTAGTCCTCTGGAATGCCATTTTCTCTTTCTGACCTCCCTCCTTCATTCCCCATAATACTATACTCTTCCCTAGGAGTTTATCAGGATTTTTTTTCCTCTCCAATTTTCAGATTTTGGGTGTAGGGGAGGAAAATGGCTTGTGACCTTGCAGGTTTCAATAGGAGAGCAAACACCAGGGGTAGATAAGGAGACGCCAGCAAGATTCTATGACCTGTCATTAGAGATGGGCCTCCCAGCTATCAAATGTTTGCTGACATAATAAAATGGCAGCAGGGCCCTAAATGTTGTCAAAGGAACCGAAGTTATTTGCCTCCCCTCCAAGTCTAAACAAAAACATCTGATAAGCGATACACTGTATTCCCAGGAAAATTGAAGGTCTGACCCCAAGAGGTCCTTGGTGGGTTCCAGAAGGAAAATTTCAGGTCTGACTAGAAGGGGAATCCTTCCCTCCCTGCAAAAGGACCAAAATGGGGAAAGAGTAACCAAAAAATTCCTAATTCTAGAGGTCTGTCACATGTTTTGAAAAGGGTGAGAAGGTGGAATTTAAAAATCATGTGGCTTCCTTTTCAGAAAGACATAGAGAAGCCAAATTGAAGCTGGGAGGGTTGAGAATACAGCAGAAATAGCCCTGACTCTTGAAGCAGAGAAGACGGATTCACATTCTTTCTCTGTTATTTACTTGTATGACCTTGAACAAAATCACTCAGTTTCTTCATCTATAAAATGAGATGATTGGACTTGATGACTACTAAGGTCTCTCCTCAATCTAAGACCTTATAGTGTGTGTTTATGCGTGTGTGTGTGTGTGTGTGTGTGTGTGTGTGTGACAACAGCGATCTGTAAATATCAGGAATTTATGATGTGGACTTTCCAGGTCTATTTTCATCATCCCTGATGAGTGACTTGTTGCTGTGTAGACACTCTCTTGACCTCCCCATAAACTGGGAAGTGAAGTGGATGCAGGCAGTAGCTGCAGCAGCTGGTTAAGAATCCAGAAACAGAGCGAGGAGGCAATTTGTGGCTTGCCCATACTTGTTGCCTCAGGTCACTGCTTGCTGAATGAGGTCTATTTCCAATCTGACAGGAGGCTGTTTCCCAGGAACCCAAGTGGGAAATTGTTTGGATGGTAAATCATGGACAACCATCGGTGTTGGAAGGGGGTGGGGGGTGTGTGTGTGTGAGAGAGAGAGAGAGAGAACCCAACTGCCCTCTGAAGACTAAGAATAATGAAGAAGCATAAGAAGAGTCCCTTTTACCATCTGTGTGACCTCAGGTATGTCACTTTGTCTCTTAGCCTTCAAATTCCTCATCTATAAAATGAGGGCTTTGGGACAGATGATCCTTAATCTCCCTTCTAGATCTACTTCTATGAGTCTATTATATGAACAATACAATTCACATTCAAAGCTCCTAAAAACTAACTTTACGGAGTCCTAGAAGTATGTCTACTTTCTCTACTTTCTTGGTTGGAGCCAATAGGTGGGGTAGGGCTCAGGAAATCAGAGATTCATAGTTTTAAAATAAGAAGGAACCCTTGGAGGTCTCCTGGTCTAATGAATCATCATACAGATGAGGAAAATGAGGTCTGAGTGGCAAAATAAATTGGCCAAGTGTCAAAGGTAGGGTTTGAATGAACCTAATTCTCTTTCCACTGTACCATGTTGCCTGTTTGACTAATGAAGTGCCTACTGTACTTAATTATTCTTAGTCTTCAGAAGGGTCATCAAATACCCCTTTCCCTTATGTACGCCCCCTTGAACCACTCTAATTCTTCCCTCAAGTTGGGTAAATGGATCTGGATTATATTGGAAGAGGAAGGAGTTTGGGGTGGAGGTGGAGGTGCCCTGGAGTCAGGAACTCAGAGGTATCTGGAAATAAGAAGCTGCAGTTAATCATAGGTCCCTCTCCTCCAAAACTCTCCAGAATGGCTCTGGGCCCAAGCTCTTGCAGAATGACCTAAATTCCTTGTTCTCTCTAGTGAGTCTGGGAGGAGAAAAAGTGGGCTGGACCCTGATAAACTGTGAAATGGCCTGGCACTCTGGGAACATGCCAGGCTGGTTTTTGAGAGAGCCTCTTTAGTCCAAGTCCAAACTGGCCACATTATCATCTGAATTATATACGTTTAATGGACTGGGAATTTCAAGCAGATGGCCACCAGCTATACATGGCCACAATATTCTTGATCTGAATCACATTAAAATATAATTAAGAAATATTTCACAAAATACATAAAAATACAACAAAACATAGATAATATTACATTTTAAAGTTAAGTCAATGTGAAACCGATTAAAATGTAATTAAGAAATAATGAACAAAATAAATAAAAATATATTAAAAGATAATGTTTCATTTTAAAACCAGGTCAATATACAACCCACAGGGATCCTTATGTATAGATAAGTAACCTTACTTTCTAGTTGAGTTAACATCCTGTCCTAGTCTAACTCCTTCACTTTACATATAAGAAACCTAAGGTCCAGGAAGGCAGAATCTCTAATCCAGTATCATAGCAAATGGAACAAAAGTATCCTAGCTGTTTTCATACAATTTCCCTATTAGACTATAAACTCCTTAAGAGCAGGGACTGTTTATTTCTGTATCTCTCTCGTACTGACCAGCAGCAAAGTTTTGCACACTATAAGCATTCTGTAAACGTTCAATGAGTCAGTGGCTTTAGAAGCATGGAAGTTGCTATACTGAGAATTTTTAAGAGAAAAATATTATTTAGATCAAGTGTCATCACCCAAATATCTCTTCCAGAATTACCAGAGTCTAATATCTAATTAGATCTTAAGTCTCATATTTAGAAAAAGATCTTGGGCCATATGTTTAGAGTTGGGAAGGACCTTAGTGAAAAATCTAGTCCAACCAATTTATTTTACAGATGAGGAAACTGAGATGAAGAAATTAAGTGATTTACTACATAGATAGTTTCAGAGATTAGATCAGAGTGTTATAGGTGGAGGAACCTCAGCTGCCATGTAGTCCAACACTCTGCCCCACCATTCTATAAATGAACAAACTGAAGCCAAGAAAGGTTAAGAAACTCGCTCAGGATAAAAAAATAATAATAACAAAAGTATCCAAGATCAGAATTTGAAGCCAGTTCTTTCAGACTCTAAGCCAATCCATCATGATCTCTTCTAGTCAGTCTGCAGAGAAATCTCTCTAAAAGGGAGAAGATGTCAAGCAGCTAAACCACCAGACCACCTGAATTTCATTCCCACACTGTTACTATCCAGCTATGTTTCTTTTATAGTTAATGTCCTGTAGATGCAAAGGTGGGGAGAAATGACTGCCTTTTTATAATTTAATAAGAATACTGTAGCGTAAACTCATCTTCTATAGACTCACTGAAAGCATCTTTGGAATAACTGGAATGACACTTCATCTAGCTCTCACTTGGTTTTAATTTCTTCTAATCTTATTTAACAAAACTCTAATAATAAACATTAGACAAAGTATAAAACAGGGAGATACATTTTGCCAAAAGTCTTCTTTGGTGGGATGGAGAGTCCAAGGCAAGAAGGGTAGGTGAGGTCCGCCACATGTTCCAAATTGTGGTTGGTATTGTGTTGACTCTATCAAGCCCTAAGATATTGCAAAGTTTCCTGGACCTATATTTGTTCAAAGGAGTTTGAACTGACCATCCACATGAAAAAATGGATGAAAAATTCCAGATTTCAACACATGTATCTAAATGAACACCCAATAGAGCTTGCCCAGCAATATGTATATCAGGGACAAATGATACAGATGAACAATGAGTTCAGTCCAGAGATGAAAAGGAAAAGAATGGGTTAAATAGCTTTTGGGAAATTATAAAGTACTTTTACTGACCCCAAAGCTTCCCATAACATCCAAGACATCTATTTTAATATAAACATTTTGTTATCATTGCTATTTGGCAGCAAAACATGGAATACCAGTATATCTCCTAAAAACTAAAATTAAATGACATAGAAGGCAATACAAAGGCACATGGTAGGTGTGAGCAGTCTGCAACACACAATTCTTGGGCAATTCCAAAGAACAATTGTAAACAATGTCATCAATGATTTGCAGGATAGGAAGAGAAGATAGCTAAGTGATGTAGTGAGAGAAAAAGATGATGGGTCAATGATCAGAGTACTTCACAGCTACCCTCATGATGCTGTCAGAAAATGAGGATCTCCTTCAGCATATTGGATGTGTCCCATGTGGTGAAGTTTTTGGAGGACATGGGCAAGAGGAGGTAGCTTAGATAGGCATATATATATATATATATATATATATATATATATATATATATATATATAGTATTGGAGAAAATATATGAGGTCACCAATCCATTGAAGTGTTTCAGCAGAGATAGATAAAATGGTGGCTTTTTAATGGAATAAGTGCTTTGGACGTTGAATCATCTTTGGTAGACATCTTTAGGATAACTCCAATAGACAGGATGCTATGGAGGCAGTGGACCTCATTCTGCTCCCACATGATTTTAATTTCTTCTCTATTCTGACACCTCTTTTTCCCATTTCTTGGAGACTAAAAGTATCTGGTATGACAATATCTATTTAAAATGCTCTTAAATTTTTACAATCCAGGGTGATTGTAGACAACTCTTCTATCTATAATGACACTTTGATTTCAGTAAGATATATTTGCTGAATTCTCAAGAATATGTAAAGGGTTGTACCTGTACTATGGGAATGTCTTCTGTTATTTTATAAAGAAAAGAGGTTCAAAAAGTTATCACCTTTATGAAATTTCAAGTGTCGCTGTAAATAAATGCCTCTTTTGTTGTTGTTGTTGCTATTGTTTCTGTCATTGAAGGTTTTATGCAATATGATCCACAAAGGATAAATAAGTTAGCTTTGGAGTCAGAAAAGATTGAGATCAAGTCTCAACTCTGACATAAACTGACCGTGTGACTTTTGGCAAGTCACTTCTTCTCCCTAGAGCTCTTTCCTTATCTGAAAATGAAAGAATTGGATCAGATAGCCTATGTTCTTATCCAGCTCTAGGTCTAGGACCTTATGATCATAACACAAAGTCATTTCAAGATGGAGATAATACTAATGGAAGCAAGGGGGAGTCAGGAAAGGCTTCATCTAGGAGGTGGGTCCTGGGCTATATTTCAGAGGAAGCTAGAGATACTTTAAAGAGAAGAGAAAGGAGTTTTGTTTTAGGCATAGAAGTCATGTGCAGCAAACAGCTAGCTAGTGAGTTAGACTATAGTATAAAGTGGGTGAAAGGATGTATGTAATATTCATAGACCTTGAAAGACGGTAGAAACTAGATTATGGTGGAGTTCAAATGCTAAGCTGGGTATATTGTGGTTTACCTCAGAGGCAAAAAAGGAGCCCCCTAAGGATCTTTGCTGATCTATTACTGATCTTGACCCTAAAACCTACAATGGTAATGATGATAGCATTAACTATCATATCTGTAGGTGCTTGAGGGCATCTCATTGGATGGAGTGGTGATCCTAAAATCAGAAGAATCTGAGAATCTGGCCTCAGAAATTTATTAGATATGTGAGCCTCAGTAAGTTACTTAATTTCAATTGCCCCAAAATAAATAGAAGACAGACAGACAGATAGATAGATAGATAGATAGATAGATAGATAGATAGGATAGTGGATGAATGAATGAATAAATAAATAAAATGGGAAGTGGAAGGCAATCCTAAAGGGAAAGCATCTGAGGCTATTTGAAGGCATACAGTAGCCTGCAAAATCCAAAAAGGGAAAACAAGAGCATTGCTGTTGGACCAGTTCAGCCTTTCAAGGTTGGCTGGTCACCTAGTCCAGCAAAAGGGAGAAGTCTTCATGGGAATTGATGACCATCTCTCCCAGGGAGCATCTCAGAATATTTTCATTAAGAGAACATTTCCTGGATTTGGAGGACATGTTTCAACAAGCAAGCATCAAAGTCAACTCAGGGAAGACAGAATAATTAATCACAGACCAGGGCAGGGCTGACCAACTGGCAGATGAACCGATAAGGCCTTTCAAAGGAAGTGGTATACCCGAGGAGCGTGGCTGCACCTGGCTGCCCCTTGGATTGAGATTTGTGAGCAGAGATAAATGTTTTCCCCATACATTACAAAGTGGGGGAGATTGTCCAGAAGACAGAGGGCAGAGGGATTGGGAGGGATGTTTTCACTTTCTACAAAGTGAAAGAATGAGTAGTCTCAGGTTCATACATACACACTCTCTGTCTCTCTCTGTCTCTCTGTCTCTCTCTCTGACTCTGTGTGTGTGTGTGTGTCTCTCTCTCACACACACACACACACACGCACATGCACGCACAAACACACCCCTCTTCCTCAGGCACATGGGATTTACAGTGTACTCTCAGTGCCCATGTAAAGGTGTGACTTCATCTTCTCTAACGTTTCCCAGAATTGAGCTAGGTAGGGGATGGGGATGAGGAAGAGGCGAGTCAAGGAATGTGTGTGCAGGTAGCAGGGGTGGGGCATGATGATAGCTCTGATCACAATAACAGGTCCACTCTGAGACCTGACTTTAAAAAGTTGGCATCTCTCAGAGAATCTTAGAGACAAGAATTGCGGGTGGGGAAGGGAGATTTTTGATATTCTGCCCAATCTCATCATTTGACAAATGAGAAAAATATGATCCAGAGAAGTCAAATAAGGCAGCTTTGTATAGTGGGAAGAGCCTGCCCTTGTAGCCCATAGACCTTTAGGTTCAAATCCTGTCTCTGACACTTCCCAGCTGTGTGACCATGGACAAGATATTTCAATTCAACCTATTTCCTCATCCATAAAAGGGAAATAGCTTAGAAGGCAAGCTCTTTGAAACCTTTGAAAGACTGTTTTGTCTTTGTCTTTGTATCACTACTGATGCTTCCCTTAAAAAGTGTTTGGTGAATGGTTGTTTGATTGTGCATTTATTAAATACCTTTGTATAACAGGTACCATACTAAGCATAGAAGATACAAAGATAGAAATTAAATACACAACCTTTATCCTCTTCTAAGGACTTACTTCATAAATTCATGATGGGAATAATATAAAATCATACATACAAAGAGCTTTGTAAACCTTAAAGCATTATATAAATAACAGTTATGTTTTTAATGTGATTTATCCAAGTCACACAGTTAAGAAAGAGCAAGTACAGGGACCCACAGCCAGGGCCTCTGGTTCCACAGAATCATGGATTTAGACCCTTATAGACCAAACTGAAATTTTTACAGATAAGGAAACTGAGTCCCAGTGAAGCCAAGTAACTTGCTTAAGATCCCTTAGAGGTAGGATTTGAATACAAATCTTCAGACTCCAGAGCCATTGTTTTCTCTATCATGTTACCTCCTGTGTTCTATTACATCATATGGTATGCTTTCCAGAGTTCAAATGGGGGAGAAAAATAAACACATTAGCTAAGTGTCACCATAAGCTGACAAGTTCAAGGTTGCGTTCTTTTTAACTCATAATCGATAAAGGTCAAACAGTTCCCACGCTGCATGGATCCAGTTCCTCTAAAGGTCCTATTGATTGTTTTGGAACAACAGTCTCTGTCCAGATAGGTCTATATCTCTTTTGTCTAACATTGAGTTTCCCAAATAAGTTTGACAGTTGCTGACAGTTTTGGTCCCATCTGCCTTTATTCCCATCTTTGCCTTCTGTTACTGCTATGTTTTCCACCACGGAATCAGCAATCAGTCATGAGCTTTAATGGCAGCATTTCCTCTCTCCCTCCACATCCCAAAGATCTGTTCCATTAAAACACACTCATAAATGTTTCATGTGACCCCATAGAATGGTCAGTAAAACAGAAAAGCAAACTTCAGCACAAGTTGTAACCTGGGCACCCCACTCAAATTGGGACATCTCTCTCAAGCTCAGATTCCAGGGTCTAGGTCTCTCTGAACCTAAGTGAGCCCAATCTCTGCTTGAACCCCTTGGCCATAGAAAAGCATCTACATTTAGCCCACTCTATACTGGGCATTTGACTGGATGAGATCTGATTATGAGAAATCCTCAAGGTTTCTTCTATAAAGAAGGGATGTGTACAATCTTTAGCCATGAATCACAGCTATGGGGCAGGAAGGGTTCATTAAGAAAATTACTCTCAACCCTTTCATTTGACAGAAGAAGAGACTAAGGGCCAGAGTTGTATGACTTGCCCAAAATCACACAGGTGGAAATAGAACTGGTCTGCAAGCCCACAGAATTATAGAGAAAGAGAACAGGCTAGCTGTGCATGGAAATTCTAAGGAGTCAACTGTCTAGTCCTCTAAGAAAGCTTCTATTATACTGAGTAACAGAGACCACCACTTGGGTTGTAGAGACACCTATGCAGAGCTAAATACTTTCATCTTGCTCTTCATTGTGGTATTCTGTCTCTGAAGGCAGCAAAACATATTAAATAGGGCATTTCAAACCCCGCCTCAAACTTTTACTAACTGTGTGGCCCTGGAAAAATCACTTAATTTCTCTGCCTCAGTTTTCTCATCTGAAAAATGAAAGGGTTGAACTCCATAACCTCTAAGATTCCTTTCAACTCTAAATATGATTCTACAATATGACTTTGTTTTTTATAGCAATATCTGGAATATAGTAAATGCTAAATGAGTGCTTTTTCATTCATTCATTTACTTATAATTTCTGTGAATCCCTAATACTATATCAAACTTTGCAGAGCTCTTTCTTCTTAACAGCCCAGTGAAGTAGGTTGTAAAAATATCTTCAGCACCATTTTACAATTTAGAGGGGAAAGGCTCAAAGAATGAAATGACCTGGTCACAAATCTAGTTAGAGAGAAGAGTTCATCAGATTCCAAGCTCAGTGTTCTTTCTTATAGCAACTTGGTATCAAGGCACTAAGCTTATGATGAAATCTACATCTGACAACAAAGTAATAATAGCTACCATTTACATAGCTTTTTCAGGTTTGCAAAGCACTTTATATATATTATCTGGCATACCCTTGCTCTGTCTTGTCATCCCACCCCATTTGTAGCACATATGTACACACTCCCCAAATCCCAACCAGCCCCTGACATACCAGAATTACCTGTTTACTGGAAGACATGTTGGTGAGTGTACTAATACTACTGGTGTCTGTGACCACCATGGCAGACGGAAACCGGGAGGTGTGGGAATACTGGGGGGGTTCCTGCTTGTGCGCGTACACTGGAGAGAAAGAGGATGAAGAAAGTCAGCAAGCGTACAGTGATGGGTAAATCGTAGTCATCCTGTGGAGAGAGGATCCACACCGTCAGTATCACTTGGCTGAGTTAGCCTGGGGTGGGGGTGGTTCCTATAAAATGGATCCCTAAAACTACTATTTCCTTTTATAGTTGGCCAGGGTCACTGGAATCCTTCCATTCTCCTAGTTTTTTACATAAATTACCAAGGAAAAGACAAGTGGTTAAATGGGTTTAAAATAGAAAGCACCAACTAAAACATGGGGTCTATGAAGCCTTGGCTAATGCCAGCTGAATTCAATAAGCATGCATTAAATACCTACTGTGTGCAAGGTACTGGTGCCATGGCACTTCTGTGTGTACAAAGACAAAAACAAAAATCCTTTTCCCCTACCTTCCAAAAGCTTTCATTCTGATGAATTGATTTTTTTTTACTAGACTTTTGCTTTCATTGGTATAGAAAATTCTAATAAAGAAATCCCTCTTCTAAAATAAGTCATAGCCTATTGTGCTCTTAGAGGGTTAGAGTTACTTTTGGGAACTAAAAGGTTAAGTGGCTTGGTGGACATGTAGCTGGTAGGTTATAACAGAAGTGAAAGAGTCTAGAGATGGAACATTAAAAACAATGCCAAATTTGCCTATGATATTACTTTTGCTTCTCTTCCTCTTTTTCCCTCCCTTTCTACTTCCCTCTCTCATTGTTCCTGTCCCTGTCCCTGTCCCTGTCTCTGTTTCTGTCTCTGTCTGTCTGTCTCTGTCTCTGTGTGCGTGTGTCTCTGTCTTTCTGTCTTCCTCTCTGTGTGTCTCTTTCCTTTGCTCTGTAGGTAGGTGAGGGATAGATTCAGAAATGAAGGTGGATATAAAAACAAAACATTATCAATAAAAATTACATTTTTAAAATGTGTGAGCTAAACTCTGAGAAACTGAAAAATCACTAATCTTAGAAAAAATAGAGAAAGAATCATACTTCCTATTTATGGCAGGGGACAGAGGTGGTCCCCTTTGTCACATGTGGTCACTGCTTTAGGTATATATGCTTATTTGCTTTTCTTTGGTACAAGGGAAAGTTCAATCTAGATAAGGAAAAAGATTTTTTTCCTTCAGAAATAACACTTAGTTATGAAAGATATCCATGGGACTTTTTTTGTTTTTAATGTGGGTGCTAGTCTGTACTTTAAAAGGGCCTCACAGGATGGCTCATCTCATCCAATAAGGGATGTTTGACCTTGACATTCTAGAGATAGCCCAATTGGAAGCAACACCAGCCTTGGCTGGGTCACCTGGGAGGTCAGCCTCAGTCTTGGACTGGAGGGGGCAGAGAGTACAGGAAGGGCCAGGAGGAAGAGTTCTGGTGAGTAAAGTTTGGGTTCAGATTGAGGGTCTGGCAAATGCTGAAAGGTCATAAAAATGTGATCGGAATGTGAAATGGGGATCACAAACCTGCTGTATAGATTCTACAGGGACCAGGAACCATTGAGACATAGAAAGACTAACTTGACTTTCTTCTCTCAAACCCTAGAAAACCCCTGGCCCTAATTCCTACATCTAACTTCCATTTAACTATGTGACCCTGAACAAGTCACCTGACTCTGTTGGCCTCAGTTTCCTCACCTGTAAAATTATCTAGAGAAATAAATGACACACCACTCTGGGATCGCTGCCAAGAAAACCCCAAATGGGATCATGAAAAGTTGGACATGACTGAAAAATAACTGAACATCAACATATTCCTTCACAGAGACTGATTCCCAGTTTCTCAGAGGAGAGCTATTTATGTCTATTTCTGGAGCTGTTTTATCAATTCAGCCTTCTCCTGGGACTTATTACCTGCACTTAAGTGAGAGTTGAGTCTGGAACTGGGCATGGAGCATCTTTCTAGGGACGTTGACAGAGGCTGGGGACAGTCCCCTGACAAAACATTTGATGGCAGTTACAAGAAGGAGGCCAGACTGAGCTTGCCTTTGAAGACAATTTAGAAAGAAGTGGGAAATTCCTCCCTGAAGCAAAGGTATGACTTTCTCCTACTATTCTTTTCCCCTAAGATTCATTATGTTGCCTGAAGAAATACAAAGGTGAAGAGGAGATGAGTCAGAAAGAATGCTGGAGGTCTCCTATATTATCCTGTGGTTTAAATTCATTATATAAATATTCCCTATCCCTGCACCTGCTGGAGTCTGCCCTCCCAAATTACTTTGTCTTTATTTATATCTCTCCACTATAAAAGATTCTGCATATGCTTATGTATTCTCCAATAGAATAAAAGTTTCTTGTGTGTAAGGATTGTGTCACTCTTTGTACTTGCACATTCTTTGTTTGGCTGGCACATTTGGTACCTGCTATATTAACGTTTATTGATTGATGTATTTTTGGGGGATTGCCTCTCTGGGACCTTCCTCTTGGAAGGATTCAGGTAAGGAAAAGGACTCAAAAAAGTTAGAGTTGGATAGCACTTTAGAGACTGTCTAGTCTAGGGGCTCTTAACCTAAGGTCTATGAGCTTGCTTTTTTAAAATACTGATAACTATATTTCAATAAAATTGGTTCCTTTTATATTTTATTTTATGCATTTAAAAAGATTATTCTGAGGCTTCAACAAACCACTAAAGAGGGTAACAATACAATAAAAAGGTTAAAAACACTGATATGATCCCCTCCCCATTTTCATATCTTTACCTTCCTGTAATTACCTTGTGTGTATTTATATAGATGTGCATGTGCATACACATGTGTGTGCATAAGCATATATGTGTATATACATACACACACATAGAAACACAAGTATGTCTATGCATATATTTGTGTTTACATTGTAACATATATACATATGTATTTATGTGTATTCACATTTATATATTATGTACAGATGCACATACACAAATATAAATATATTTGTGTGTAGTTTTCTTCCCTACTCCCCCCCCAGAATGTAAATTCACCGAAGAAAGGGATTGTTTTGTTTTTGTCTTGTTTTGTTCCCAGTACACAGTATTGGGAGCTGGTACATAGTAGGTGCTTAATAAGTGACAGTAAAATGGAATTCAACTGAATGGGGGAAAAAAAAAACCAAGCCCAGAAAGAAGCACCAGCCCAAGAAACTGAATATTACCTTTTCATTTTACAGAAAAGGAAACTGAGGCACAGAGAAGATGAATAATATCTCAAGTTATGTTTGAACCCATGTCTTCCTGAATCCAAATTTAGTATCCTCTCCATTAAACCTCAATCCTTCTAAGCCTCTCTCTGCTCTGCCTGGTGGTTCCAAATTGAATTCAGTAAATCCTATTTACTCCCTCTGAAAGGAGGTGACCATAATCTGCACTGGAATAGCGGGGGATCAAAACTTGGAGGAGAGAGAGAGGGGGAGCCTTGTCAGGTCTTGCCCACCCGCCCCCCGCCTTGCCGGCTTCTTACTGTGGGAGTTCTGGAGCTGAGTTACTGCCGCCATGAAAGGCTGCTGGGCCATAGGGTTTCCAGGGGGCTGCTGTAGGAGCGACTGCTGATGAGGGCTGTGCAGCTGCGGGGGGAACTGGGCGGGCTGCAGGGCGGCCAAGCTGCCCGCCACACTGTTGATGACAGGGACACTCTGGCCTTGGGACGTGTTGAGGCCTGTGGGAGCAAGAGAAGACAGTGGAGAAGCCTTTGGACACAGGGACTCCCAGCTTAGCAGCTGCTCCCTCCCTCTCACCTGGGGTTGGCAGGTACCTCTGGGAAAATTATGCTGAGAGAAAAGGGCTTGGGGGTTGGGGAAAGACACTGAGATGGAAAAAAGGGAGGGAGGGTAAGAGACACAAACAAAGAGAAGAAGAGAAGATAGAGAAGGAAACACACAAAGAGAAAGACACAGAAAGAGATAAAGAGAAGGGGAAGGGGGAGGAGGAGATAGATGCAAGAGATACACCCACACAGAGAGACAGAGATAGAGAGGAGAGGGAGACAGAGAGAGACACAGAGACAGAGACAGAGAAGGAAGAGGAGGAAAGGAGAAGGAGGAAGGGAGGAAGGGGAGACAGAGAAAAGAAAAAATAAGAGAAAGGAGAAGAGAAATAGAAGAGCAGGAGAGAAAAACAAAGAGAGACAGAGAAAAGGAGGAAGAGGAGGAGGAGGAGGAAAGAGAGGAAAGAAGAAAAAAAGAGAGAAGAGGAGAGGAATCATCTTTTGTGTCAAGAGAAAATCAGTACAAGTCTTGCCAGGTCTCTCTGACACCTTCCCTTTTGGTCATTTCTTATGGCACAACACTATTCCATTACATCTATATACCATCATTTGTTTACCATTCTTCAACTGATGGACATCTTTATAGTTTCCAGTTCTTTGTCACCACAAAAAGGACTGCTATAAGTATCTGTGTGCATTAGTCTTTTCCCTTTTTTTAATATCTTTTTAATCTAAACTTAATAGAAAGTAATATTGCTCTATCAAAGTATCTGCTCAGTTTAATAATCTTTAAAGCAATAAATATTATAATGGTTTTATTTTTGCTTGTTTTTTCTGGATAGGAAGGAGAGAAAATAAATGTTTTCTAATTGAGAAAAATAAATTTTAATTTTAATTTAAAATTTAAAAACAGAGAAAATTAATTCTCTCCATCAGACCACAGTTCAGACTGTGAATTCAGGATACAGCGTGGTATCTGTGCTAAAACAGGGTTCATTTACACCTAAAGATGCTAATTTGCATCCAACCAGAAGAGGGCAGGAAAGTGAAGGAGCCCAAGCTCAGCTCAAAGTCATTCTCTTGTACCTGGAGAGCAATCTTATGAATATTCCTAGTGTGATGTGTTGAGTATGTTGGCCAATTTTCCATCTGTAGTAAAAAGTGAAGCAGGATGGGTCTCAGAGAGATAGATCTGAATTTAAGTGTCAAGCAGCAAAAGATTATAGTTAGGGAGCAGGACAGATGTCACATAAGAAGGAGCTAGCATTAAATTAGAGTCTGTCCTTATAAGTAGATGTAGTGGGTATCAGTTCCCTTGACATCAAGATGATGGTACCAGGACCTGGCTACTGTATTTGGATCCTAATTACATCAGGACACTTTTCTACTTCTGAATTTGGGATTGAGTCCCTGAATAGGGGGCTCTCTGTAGACCTTCCCAAAATTCTCCCTCAAGAGTGTGTCAATTCCAAAAGCAGTAGTTAGAGAAGTCTAATTACTAAGTGTGATTGGGGAGGGATTGTTGGGACTTAGAATACAATACTATATAATGAGAGGAAGTGAGAAATAAGCAGAGTGAGGAAGAAAGGAAAAGAATATTAAAGCAGTGTTTACACATTGTCAGGTACGGGGTCCCTATATCAAGTGGATTTGCTTAATTGTTTTCTTTGTTACAAGAGAGGAGTTGATCTGGAGGCTGGGGCAAGGTTTTCCCTCCCATAAATAACTGAGAGGTGATGAAACCTCCTCTTCACTCCCTAACCCACCAACTATGTCATAGATCAGAGAAGCACAGATTTACAGCTTGAAGGAAATGTAGAGACCATCTTGTTCAACCCCCTCTTTTTTCTTGATAAGGAAATAAGAGTACAAATGACTTGACCACATTGGCAGTAAGCAGCATAAATGACACCAGTCTGACTCCAAATCTATTATCTTTTCTATGATACTATATGTATATATAATATGAGGAAGAACTTGATACTGCCTCCTTAAGGCAGGAAGGGAATTTAAAAGGGCACCCAAAAAGGGAGAAGCAGAAAAAATGGGGGTGTTTTTTCTCAGGTATCTCAAGTGAAGTGAAATAGGCAAAGTACACAAGACACATGTAAGGAGCCATAGACTTTTAACTGGGTGAAGACCTTTTTTCCCTGCCCATCCCCCCCAATCCAATCCAAGATAAAGCAAAGCTCTCAACAATTGCACATTGGGAGTTTTAGCTGATATTGTTATCAGCTGTCTGGAAGGCTGGAGCCTTTGGCAGAATTACAAGAGCAGCAATGATCTTCTTGGTTTGTGGAGGGTGGGGTGCTCAAGAAGGTCTCTGCTTTCTGATACTCCTCAAAGCTACTCAGTCTTCTACATCCCCAATAGCTCAGGCTCTCTCCAGCTCTTCACTATTCCACCTGATACCTTTTCCCCCACTTTTCCCCACTTATTTGCCAAAGATTTTTAGCTCTAGGGAAGTCCTATTGATCTAGTGTTTATATTAGAGTCTATAAGTGGCCTCCAAGACTATCTAGTTCAACCCCTTCATTTTACAGATGAAACTGAATCACAGAAAAGTGAAATAACTAAATCATGAGAATAGTAAGAGGTAGAATTTGAATCCAGATCTTCTTTCCAATTCACCATACAGGTAGCTCCTTCTGTGAAATGGGAAACATAATTTCATTGACAAAAGAACTCCCTAATGAAAAAAATCTATCAATGCAGCTTGACCCCTTATCTGAAACTTATAGTCTTAGAGAGCTTCCTAGAATACTGGGAATTATGACTTGACCAAGGTCACACAACACAGTGGCATGGCAAAGCTAGGACCATAAACCAGGGCTACCTAGCCTGACATCAGCTCTCTGTGACATCATACTGTGAGAAAGGAAGTCCTAGCATCTGATAAGCAGACTGAGAAAGGGAATGAGACCCTGTCCACACAAAGAGTTTCATGATAATCATGTCTGATGCTAATAAAAGTTTTTGAATCATCTAATTTGATCATTTAACCCTTTTTGTGAGGACTATAGGTATTATTGTACCCATTTCACAGATGAGGAAATTGAGGCTGGAGCATTGAAGTGACCTATAATTACACACAGTGCAGAGAGGGGAGATCTGATTCCAGAGAAATAGTGTGGCTTACAGAATGGAAAATCAGGAAGACCTGAGTTCAAATTCCATCTCTGTATATACTATCTATGTGATCAGTGGCAATCACTTAAATTCCCACTTAAATTTGGTATATATAAATTATATACTAAATAAATATTCCTTCCTGCACTAAACTTATGCTCATAGGATCATAAAATATTACCAGCTTTTATGCAGCCTTGAAAGTTACCAAAGTACTGTGTGTTTGTGTATGTATATATATACACAACCCTGGAAGGTAGATGCTATTACTATTATTATCCTAATTTTACAGATGAGGAAAACTGTGAGAAAGAGACATAGAGACAGAGAGACAGGGAGGATTAAGTGACTTATTCCGGAACACCCTGTTAGTAAGTATCTTCAATCAGATTTGAACTCAGGTTTTCTTGACTCTACTTCTAATACTCTACGCCATTGGGCCATATGATTCTGTGATCTCCCTGCGTTCTGAAAGTTCAGCCCTCTAACACATTCTGTGTTTCAGTCTAAGTACATAGAAATTGTTACCATTCCTTTCTTCCTCTCCTACAATCCTGAAGCAAGATCTCAGTAATGAAAGTTCAAGAATAAATCTAAGGAGGGAGGATTTGAGTAGCAATGGCAAATGGTTTCTGGCAACCCTTTCCAAACTTCTTCAGTTTTTCATGCTATTCTCTCTGGCTAAAACAGGAAAGAAAATTAACTTCAAGATTGTTGGAAAAACAGGCTCAAATCAGTGTTGAGCAGTGCTTGAATGAAGAGAAGGAAAAAAAAAAAGAATTGGGATAGCTTATCTATAACCACAAATCATCTAGAGAAGTCTAAAGAACAGCAGGATGGCTTCAATCTCTGGATCCCCCATTCAAATGCCACTGTTGACATATGCAAACACTCCATATGGCTCCAACTACTTCATGATGGCCCATGGGAAAACCTTGCATGATTACAGCCTTTCATCTGGTGAGCTCCTTAAAGGTCCCTGTGATTTTCACTTGATTATCTCCTTTTGATTAAAAAAAAAAAAAAGGCATTGATTTCCAAGCAGCTGAGGAAAAGGGGATGGCAAAATGTTTTTGAATAGACTATTTCAGGAGCAATTGAGTTCATACTGTAGGTGGTACTGGTCTTGGAGTGAAGAATATCTCAATCCACATTTAAACTCAGACATTTTAAAGTTGTGAGACCTTGGGAGAGTCATTTAACCTGTTTTCTACAATTGACTCAAATATTAGGATAGTAACAGGATTGTTGTGAGGATCAAATGAGATAATATCTGTAAAATGTTTAGTACGATACCTCTCACATAGCAGGAGCTCTATAAATACTTATTCCTCTCTCTCCCTCTCCCATCATTTATTTCAGCTCTGTATCATACATGTAAAGACAGTGGAAGGAATAAAGACACTTGATTTCCTCAAAGAAGAGAGATAAAGCTACCTAGAAAGAGGGGAGAGAAAAGGAGCTGGGAAAGCATCACTAAATTGAGCATGCCCTTTGACCAAGTGATAGATATCATTACTAGACTATAGCCCAAAGAGAACAAATAAAGTTAAATGATATAGCAAGAAGCACAACCAATAGCTGAATATAGGTGCCTTCGCTCTAAAGCCAAGGTTGTTATGCAAATACTTTTTAATATTCATAAAAATGTACACATATGTACAAAAATCTTTACAGCAGCCTTTTTGTGGTGACAAAAAACTGAAGGACTAAGTAGATGCTTATCTGGGAAATGGCTAACAAAATTAGTCTGTAAGCATTATAGATATGATATATGGATATAATGTATCACATATGATTATCCTACAAGAAATAAGGGACTGATTTAGAAAAACTTTGGAAGAGTTGTTTGAACAGATGCCGAATGAAGTGAATGGAAACAGAAGAACAAGTTATATAGTCACAATATTATAAAGACAAGCAGCTTTTGTAAATTTAAGAACTCTGATCAGTGGAATGACCAACCATGACTCCAAGGGATCAACAATGACCCATTCTACATCCCACCCCACCCCTTTTAACAGAGAATAGAATCATTTTGGGACATAACCAATGCAGGAATTTGTTTTGCTTGCCTATGTATGTTTGCTACAATAATTTTATTTTCTTTTTTCTTTTTCCAAAAAAACTTGGAGACAAAAGGAGGGGAAGCATTTGCTTATTGATAGCAAAAAATAACTAAGAATAAACTATAAATAAACAAAAGGAAAGTTTAAAAAATCTAGGACAGATTGGAGCAAGAACAGGTAACTAGTGTTGTTACTGCTGAATTGTTTTTCAGTCATGTTGGACTCTTCTCGAGTCCATTTGGGAATTTCTTGGGAAAAATATTGGAGTGTTTGCTATTTCCTCCTTTAGCTCATTTTACAGATAAGGAAACTAAGGCAAGCAGGATTAAGTGATTTGCCTGGATTCATAGTTATAGTAATTGTCTGGGGTCAGATTTGAACTCGGATCCTCCTGACTGGCCATTCCAGGACTGGCCACTCTATTCAGTACACCATCTAGCAAGAACCAAATTATGCTGAGGACAAGGTGGGACAGCAAGTTCAAGCAGACCCCACTTAACATCACTAATTGATTCTACAAAGTATGGTATTGAGTAAAGAAATGATAGAGAAAACTGTCAGTTTCCCAGGAACAATATTATAGAAGGGTGATCAGCTGAAAATCCTTAGAGCAGGATTTTGCAACTTTTCAATAGAATTTAAACATAATTTAAGGCTGTTATTGTGAAGTGAGATGATTTCATGCCTGCAGAGGTGATAGAGAAGATTCAAAGAGGAGAGGAAGATTGTAAATGGTCCTTTCAGATCATTTATCCCAAGTTTCTCATTTTTCAGAAGAGGAAACTGACACATACCACCCTTCCCCCCCCCAAAAAAAAAAAAGAAATAGGAAGTAACTATGATCCCATAGCTTGTTAAGTATCAGACTTGGGACTGAATCACAGATATAGGCCCTCAAATGGTCTCTGGCATCCATAACATGGGATCTGGATCGCTGATGTTATTGGAATAGGGAATGAAAGTGGGGATACTCTACCAATGTCAACTTATCAAATTAGCTGCTTAAAGCCCAAGGTCTCCTGGTATATTAGTGCACAGTCAGAAGTAGGGACCTGAATTCAGATAGACCTGGAGGCAAGATTGCTATCCATTAAGACATCAACCATATTAGGTAGTCAATGTTTACAGATTGAATAATGGACCCCCTGCCTAAGGCCTTTTCCACTAGACCAAAGGAGCTATGGTCTCTGCTGTGTCTCCTTGGCAAATCTTTCTAAAGGTCTCTATTTTCAGTTGGAGAAGGACAGATGCATAAAGCATGATCATGAAAACTCACATGTATTACATATGTCAGAGGGACACATAGATACACCCAACCTGCTTCAACATTTCATCACTTCCTTCTGAGATAGCAGAAAAGTCAACTTTTAAATGAGGAATTCTTAATGTGAAGTCCACTAGATTTCAAAAAACATGTTATTAACTATTTTTTTACATTGTAAAGCCTGGATCAGGCTTTGAACCTCTGTTTGCCTTTGTTTCCTCATCTGCAAAAATGAACATTGTAATAGCATCTACCTCACAGGATTTTTGGAAGGATCAAATGAGATAATATGTAAAAAGTGCTTCGCAAAGTTTGAAAAGCTATACAAACACTTGTTTTTATTATTACTTGTATGGATTTAAAAACATGTTTCTGAGAAAAAGTCCATGGGCTTCTATGAAATGTACTGTCAGAAACATACAGGACCCCAACAAAGGTTAAGAAAACCCTGCTCTTGAATCTTAGAATCACAGAACTTGAAAGAATCCTAGCCTTTGGCTCTTTATTTTTTCAGGACATCTGTTTTCTCCTTAAAGTTCTCCAGATAGGAATATGCTACAATCTCCTTTTGTTGTCCCCTTCAGTATTCTATCACTGACAGTAAAGAAATTAACCTTTGGGTCTCAGCACCATATTTCCTGTTTTAATTTCGGCCTCATCTCACCTGATGCCATGCGTCAACATGGAGGACAAACATTAGCACAGCCTAGCAGTATAGAGAGTAGAGGCAGAAAATCTGGGTTCAAATTTCCCCGGTCTGACTTTGGGCAAGGCCTCAGTTTCCTTATATGTAAAATGAAGTGTTTAGACTAGTTCCCATTTAGTGGTTCACAAACACACAGGGATTTTTGATGACAGTCTAAGAGGATTGTCTAAATATTCTTTAATGACATCTTAAGCAATAAAAAATTGTAAAATATTATTTGTAATATATTAAATTATCCCAGGGGTTCCCAACAAATTGTTGTTTTGATTAAAGGAGTTCATGGAACAAAAACCATTGGGAACTACAGGACTAGATGGTCACTAATATCTCTTCCAGTTCTAAATTTCTGATTCAAAATTACCTATAGTCCTCAGTTTCTTCATCTGTAAAAGAGTGGGTTGGACTATTTATGCCCCTGAAGATCCTTTCCCAGCTCTAAATCTATCATCCTTCTTGAAGAAAGTTAATTGTAACTTCTTAGTCTCCTCAACTTAAAACAATTCTACTTCCTACTGACCAAAAAAAGCTAAGAAGGTAAGGCATTTCAATCTCAGGGAATCAGTAACAAGTGATGGTTGATGGGAGGAGAATATGTGCTAGTCACTCGTGATTCTGTGCTGACTCATCTCTCTGCACCCTGAAAGTTAAGAACATAGCTTACTTTGTGCAATTGCCATGACTCCTGAGAGAGGTGCCATGATGAGGTTTTGAGATTGCTGGGGGTTGTGGTGGGAAAGGCTGTGGATGTTCGTCAGGGTGCTGACTGGGGGCAAGCCCCCTCCTGAGACGGAGATCTGCCAAAAGAGACAAGAGAACAACATGAATGGAGGAGGAAGGAAGAGGATGCAAAACAAAATTCAACTTTATGCTTCAATTCAGTATCCTTCACTTTTGATTTTATTGAGTCATCCTGCCTAAGAGCCCTTGTTCCCACTGCAAATGATTGGCATCTCATATCTGCTCTGCTGGAAACCTTAACCCCAAACCTGAGAGTTCTGTGGGAGTGATATTGAGGAAATATAATGATGTGGGATGACAAAAATAATTAAATGAAGGAAATCATTATATTGTGGTTGAGAGTGGAGAAGAGAAGAAACAGAACAGCCAAGTGAATGAATGAAAAGGCATCATTTACAGGTTTACTGTTTTATAATCACTGAGGATGAAAATACAGTCCCTGCCCTCTAATAGGGTATCCAAGGAGGATTCCTAGCTCTAGATGTTGCAGAGAGTAGGGCAAGCTTGCTGGGCATTTACAGCACCCAGCTAGTCTCTCCCTAGCAGTCATTGCCACTTCCTAAAGATTTTGCCCCTAACTTGCAATGAAATCCATTTCTTTTTATTTTCATTATTAAAACAAAAAGACAAAAAACAATAGTCTACCTAGGCTGGGAATACAAAGGGAAAAGCACCAAATTTTAAGAGATTTAAAGCTATCATTAAAAGTATAAAATTATTTCTCCATTAAATTCAATAAATATATATTAAGCACCTACTGTATGCAGAGTAGCATGCTTTATAGAGAGAGGCTTAACCTTAGAAATTTGAAACACCTGAAGTTGTAGTTCTACTTCTGATATTGTTTGTATGGC
Organism: Sminthopsis crassicaudata; assembly: GCF_048593235.1. Classification (NCBI taxonomy): domain Eukaryota; kingdom Metazoa; phylum Chordata; class Mammalia; order Dasyuromorphia; family Dasyuridae; genus Sminthopsis; species Sminthopsis crassicaudata. The sequence goes on from NC_133620.1 coordinate 444,438,172, forward strand.
TGCATGGGCAGCCATTTAATCTCTTAACAGGGGAAAAGAGAACAAGCATTTATTAAGCACCTACTATGTGATACCCACTGTGTTAAGTGTTTACAAATATTTCCTTTGATCTTAAAACAGACTAGTAAAATAAGTGCTATTATTATCCTCATTTTATGGATAAGAAAACTGAGTCCAAGACACTCTAATTGATTTGCTCAATGAATTACACAATTAAGTGTTTGACAGAGGATTCAAATTCACATCTATTTCAACTCTAAGTCCTGAGTTTTATTTAGTATATCACCTAAGTTCAATCCCACGCATCCAGGCACTTCTTTTCTGCAGATGGTCTTTCCACACTAGGAAGTAGCCAGCCCAGTGAAAACATAGGCCTAGACTACAAATAAGCATTTAGAATTGGGGATACAAAAGCAAACATGAAAACCTGACATTAATTTATTCTCAGCCTCAAGAACTTACATTTTACTAGACTTTCTTAAAGTTTGGCTCTTTAAACTTAGTGAATTGGGTGAAAGAGAAACATGTTCCCCTGAACACATATTTCCACTTCTGACCCTAAGATTACTGACCCATAGACATCTCCCCCAAGCTTCATGTTTCTTTTAATTTCCTCATAATTTGCTACCTTTACCTCAAATTTTTCACTCCATTCCCACTTCCACTTCAGCAATATAACCATACTCATTTTTATTCATTGGCATGGCAATGGTGAAAATGCCAAAAAGCACATCCTTTCCTTTCTTTCTCACTTGCATTGCTATATCCCTGTGGATTGGGTTGACTAAAATACTTTTTTTAGGAAAAAAAAAAACATGGGGGCAGCTAGGTAGTACAGTGGATAGAGCACCAGCCCTGAAGTAAGGAGGATCTGAGTTCAAATGTGACCTCAAATACTTTATACTTCCTATCTGTGTGACCCTGGGCAAGTCACTTAACCCCAATTGCCTCAGGGGGAAAAACACATGACAATTTTTCTAAGTATTTTGTATAAACTTACATATGTGTGTGTATATATAAATACAAATAAAGCAATGTGTGTATGTGTATGTGTATATACCTGTATGTATACACAGACATTGCTTTCCTTAAAGGATTGCAAGCTCCCTAAAATCAAGAACAATTAATCTTTGTGTTCCCATCACCATAAGACAATACTTGGTGTACAAGGGAGAGGGGAAAATCTATTTCACTGGCACCTAGAGTTCCCAGATGACAGGATTCCCTGTACCAATGCAGGTCAATACATTCATTTCAAGTTTTATTCTTAGACAGTTGATTAAACAACAAAGAGATTAATCAATTTGTCCAGGTTCACACAACCAGCGTGTGTCAGAGGAAACACTTGAACTCAGGTCTTCAAGGTTCCAAGGTTAGCTCTCTACCCATTATACTACATTGCCTCAAATAATAAATTCTTACTGGTTGATTGATTGGTTTCACCCATGATGATGTGAAGAAACTTTGATACCAAAACTGGTTGGAGAATGTGACTAGAAGTCAACTAAGCATCTTTTCTGGAAACTCTTGTTATGGAGAGTTCTGAAGTTCAAAGGTTACACACACCATTTGTATCAAGCAAGCTATTGTATGCCAATGCTGCCATTCCAGCCAAGCCAGTGGTTTCCAAGGTTAAGTTAAGAAAATGGAAAAAAAAAAAAAAAAAAAAAAAACAGGTTTGTGTTTTTAAATTGAGCATCAAGAAATGAGCTCGGGGTCACATGACTCAGAAAGAATTCTGACCACACATCAAACAAGAAGAGAACCAGCCTGTTTGCTAGACTTGTTTTTGAAATGGCAGTCATAAAACACACACACACACACACACACACACACACACACACACACCAATAACCTGTTCCAGGACTGGACCAGTTAAGTAGCATAGTCCTTTGAGAAAGTCAAGAAAGGGACAAAAGAGTTCTTGGGATTTTTTCTGCCTTATTTTTTTTTTGAGGGATGGAGGAAGAACACACACATGTGTGTATAAATATATACTCTATATGTGTATGTGTGTGTGTGTGTGTGTTATGGAAATTCTGGGTCTAAGGGTTGGAATACCTGCCTATGTAATTGCCTCTGTTCCTGCTAATGTAAAAATATAATTTCCCTTCCCAGTTTCTATTTGTTAATTGTGTTGATGGGTGTCCAATAAACTGCTAAAGAAAACAATTGAGTTTTGTGGATATTTGGGAGATATATAGCACTTCCCACACACACACTCCCCAGGATAACCTGATCAGCTGTCTTGCCACAATGGGTCACAAGGAAGACTGACTAGTCATAGCTGGATCCATACAAATCAGTGTTCCCTTGGGGAATACACAAAGGTCTGTGATTTTGTCAACACTGGAAGCTCCTTCTTCCAGTGCAAATCCTCAATGACTTAGTATCCAATTCCTAGGGAGCCTCCTGAGGTACAGAGGTTAAGTCGCTTGGCTGGAATTACACAGCTAATGTCACAGATGGGATTTGAGATGAGAGAGGGAAACAAGCAAGTTGATAGTTTGGGTGTAGAGTAAGTTGGTCCTGTTCTACTAAATCGATCTTCTTGAGTGGAAGCTGAGGTTCAAAAAACATTTGCAAACCCCAAGGTAAAGTTTCTTTGGGACACTCAGAAACTTCGAAAAAATCAATTCAACTGAGAAATTAAATCTTTCCCATGTGACTTCAATGAGACCAAACTGGGTCTTAGCTAGTGGGGATTTTGGTCCCAATGTGACCAAACAGAAATTCTAAGGATTGGATTTTGTGTCAATCCCATAATAGTTTGGATTCACGGGGAAGGATCTTTTTCAAGAGATGAATTCATCTCATGAATTCATCAAGAGATGAATTATATTCATGGGATAGGTTAGAAGAATGAGGGAAGGAAAAGGCACAGGGAAGGTGGGGCAGGAAACACCCTTGCATTTTCCTTGAAGAGTACTCAGCTGGGGAAAGCAGCCCTCAGTTACCTGAAACTAGTACTGACTAAGCCTGCTCAAGCCAACAGAAACCACATGCTGTTTTTCCTTCAGGAAGCCAGGCAGCCAATCACCTGTGACCTGCCCTTCCTGTGTTGCCTACACAACCTAAGCATCAAGGTCTGGCACAGGGACTTGGATGCCCCTCCCATTCTTGTCAGGTGCTCCGTTGAAGAGGGCTGAACCTTTAGGGAGTGTGCTCCAGCCCCACCTCCATGGTGAAAACTAGCACCTCTGTATGATCTCACAAGCAGAGCATGATCCAAAGAATAAAATTTCCACTTCCGACCAAGTTTCATAAGGATCGTGATGCTATTCGTTCTTCCTTGCTCTTTGAGACTTGTGTGGGTTTTTAATCACTTAGCAGTTCCAATCTGTTTCATTTCAACTGTAGGAAAAGATTAGAATGATATCTCTATGCATCTTATATCTTCTCTCATCTTCCCTGATAGCATGTAAGCCCCTTGGGGTCAGGGACAATTGTATTGTATTGTATTGTACTGCATTGTTTTTTATACTCAGCACCATAAGGTCTAGCATATAGTAGAAACTCAAAAAAAATTCTTTGAATTGAACCAAATAGGTAAACTTTAAAGTACAAGAAGGTCTGCTTGATGAGGGGATATGATATTGTTGGAGGAAACTGACAATATCACATCTCTCCAGCAATTTTGTTTCAGGTGTCCTATTGAGCCACATGGTGACAGAGCCCACTGAAAATGTCATCCAACAGCCCAATTTTAGAAATGTCTTCTGACCATCATCTGTGGCCCAGTTCTAAATCCCAATCTGCTCCATGCTTAACAGCAAGGAGGAAACAAACAGTAGAAGGGGGGAAAGGATAAGATGGGAGAGTAAAGAGGGCAATAGGGAAATGTTTCACGATGAAATGCTTTCTGGTAAGAACTCCTGACTTTAGAGCATTAAAAAAAAAAAAAAAAAAAAAAAGGAAAGAAATAAAAGGGGGGGGGGGGGAAGGAGCCAACCACCCCATGAACGAGTTTTATCAATGTGAATGTCATCAGCAGCAAAAGACAAACAGTGTCCCACCCACTGTGCTCCTTTATGAGGCATTCAATCAATAAAATGAGAGCAGCTCTCTGTCAGATTTATTGGCTGGGTTCAAACTGAACACTTCTTCCACCAGCCAAAGACAGGGTCACACAGCACTGCCTTTCCGTTCCAACTGTGAACAGCCCCTGATTTTTTTTTCTGGGGTTACAATGCTTCATTGTTTAAGGTAGGCCTTGTGAGAAGTCCTGTTTGTTTTGCCTCTTATCTTATCAGCTCCTACTGCTACAATGGCCCAGGTGTACTCACCAATTTACCATCAGGTGAGAGGAGACTGTGGCCGGGGTCCAGGCCTGCTGGAGAAACCTGCTGGAGAACCGACTGGCTGGTCACCATGGCGCTGTTGCCATGATGGTTGATAGTGGAGGAGGAAGTGACCTCATTATTTCCTGGCTGGCTGTATCTCACTCCTGCAAGACAACATGAGCCCAAGTGATGGGTCATTAGAATGACCTCTAGAAATGCAAAATATCTGATTTAATGGTCTCCACTCCCTGAGAGGAAAACAAAGCTAATACACTCCCATCCCAAAACTTTTGGTAACCTTCCTAGGAGATCGAAGTGGTAGAACCATGATGTTCATTTTGGGTGGGCATCTTATTGCATCTATTCCCTTTCCTTAGGTTATAGGAGATTTAGAAGGAACCCTTTGGTATTCCCCTTAGTCAGAGTACACTTCTTTGTGGCTTTCTAATTCTTAGTCAGCACTTCCTGGTGTTTTCCCTTTGAAATTAGCTCCACATCAGAGATATGCTAGTAAATATTTAACAATCAGCTGGGGGAAAGAGAATATTGCACATATAATACACTTTTAAATTTAATCTACATTATTAAAATTTTCTCTATCACTTTCTTAAATCTAGACAAGAAAAAGAATCAATAAATCAAGCTATGATTTATAGCATTTACTGATTTTCATGGTGTATATGTTGAAAATTTAATAATCAGTCCTTAAATCAGTTCATGCTAGCTCCTGCTCTAATTTGCCCTAAATATATATTTTGCACATGGATAGATGTTTATGCATTTTCTCTTTATAATGTGAGCTGCTTAAAGGGAAGAACAGTTCTTTTTTTTTTTTTATTATTATTAGAACTTAGCAGAGGAGCAGGCACACAGCAGACATTTGATAATGCTTGTTGACTGTATTTATTGATTGAGTCTCTTTGTGGAGTTCCTCAACTCTGGGAAGCATTTTAGTCATTTTTTGGTGGGAGAGGAAGGATCCATTCCATTGACAGAAGAAAGCTCAGTGGGACGCTAGATATGTGGCCCAGGCAAAGATCATAACAGAGTCCATGTCAAAGTTCTCAAGCCTGTGTATATCCCTTCTCCATTCCAAACTCTGTCTTAGTCCCGTCCACTCCTTGACTTAGCCAAAGAAGGATGTTAAGACAGAGATGAGGCTGCAACTATGTCTTTAACTCTAAAATTTACACACCTTAATGAGGTTCTCAATTTGCTGACTTCTGGATCATAAGGGAAGACCCATCTGATTGAAGGGGGAAGGGCCACTCAAACTGTAGATGGTTAGTTATCCACTGTGACTGGGTATATAAATGCTCAGAAGCTCTTCAAGAAAAAGGAGTAAAGCATAGACTGTTCCCTACTTTACATAATTGTTTGAGGAAACCCAAGTTGAGGGTGTCCCTCTAACCCAAGGAAAGAAAAGGGTTACTCATTGGACTGAAAACTGGCTGATGATGAATCTGATCTGTAACCTGAATACAGATCAGATTCATCATCAGCTAGTTTTCAGTCCATATTCAGGTTATGGGAGCCAAGACCTTCCTGAGAAAGGAAGAAGAATAGAATTGAAAGCTGAAATAGTCCAAGGACTGACCTCACCAAAGGCACAGAATGTACAGCAAAACTCAAACCTGCCATTGCCTATTTGAGATTTTACAGAGGATTAGGAAAAAACTTCATTAGAGCAGGCTTTTTTAATCCTAAGGCTTGTGAACTTCAACTTGTATTTTTTTTAAATAATTTCATAACTGTTCAAATATCAATAGCTTACAAACCTATATAATCTGTGCATCTAAAAACAGGCTGAAAAGAGGTCCAGGGGTTTGCCAGACTAACATCATTTTAAAAAGAGGCCCATGAAACAAAAAAAGGTTAACAACCTCTGAATCATAATCACTGAGAATTTGACCTAACTATGCATACTAAAAAAAACCAAGTGGATGAAGAATTCTTATGGATCTGACAATACTATGCATTTGAATAGACAAACTATATTTCTATATCTAGCTATATCTATAACTGTATCTATATTTCAGACTAATACTGCAATGAACAACGAACTTAGGACCAACACAGAACAGACAGAAAGAAGGCTGAATTGAACTGCAAAATTCTTCTGATGATTCCCTGTTTCTAAGACACAGCTACATCTTTCTACTCTCTGGTGTAGTTTTCCCCATAGTATTGATGTAAGTTATTTGACTTCCCTAGTACTAGTTTCTTTGTCTATAATATGAGAATTCTAGATTAGATTATGTCTAAGGTCCCTTCCAACTTGAAGATCCTTCTAAAAAAATCTGTGAACCTTTGGATCAGTCTTTTATCTTCCTTAAATCTCACTTTGCTTGTCCAGAAAGTTATAAGATTGGATCAAATCTGAATTTGTGATCTGTAAACTCATTTTAAAGAATATCTGATTGGTTTCCTTTGTTATCCTGTATAGTTTATTTTATGCATTAAAAAAAAAAAAACATCACTATGAGAAAGGGTTAAAAGGCTTCATTCAATTGGCAAGGTAAGATCTGAATTCGGGGCTTCCTACCTCCAAACCCAGTCTAGGCACTACACCAAATTATCCAAAAGGGACCACCACACAAAAGAGGTAAAAATGCCTGGATTAGATAATTGCCAGTTCTAATTCCCATAACTCTGATACCAGTTCTAGTTTGTAATTTCCAGCTCAGCTATTATCTAAGATAGTTGCCCAACTGGAGTGAGCAGCACAGTGGTGATCATGCCAAACTGCATACTCTTTTGTGTGTAGTAAATAGGGTCTCAGATTTTAAATCAGGAAGACCTGAATACAAATCCCATCTTAGATACTCACTAGTTGTCTGACCTCAGGCAAATCACTTAATTTCTGGGCCTCAGTTTCCTCATATAATGAGGTTGGACTCTATGTCTTCTGTGGTCCCTTGCAGCTCTAAATCTATAATCCAACTTTTGAAAAAGTCTTATTCCTTGGTATCGCAAGCACAGGAAAGTAACAAAAGAAAACCAATATAATGGGAAAGCAGTAGAAATAGCCCAAAATTGAAAGTAGTCAGGAGATCTGCATTCAATTTCTGATCCTGTCACTCCCTGTGAGATTTTGGGCAAATCATTGACATTTACTAGGGCTCATTTTCCTCATTTGTAAAGTGACAGAGCTTTAATAGTCTCTAAATTCCCTCCCCACCCTAAACCTGTGATCCTATTAAATTGTAAGGGACAACAGTTCCCCAAAGAATCCTGAGAACTTCTGTTATTTGGTCCCTTAAAATTCCTGCTACTCCTCACCTGCCCTTCCCATTTTTCAGAAATATCCTTCCTTCTGTCCTTCCTCTCTCTCTCTCTCTCTCTCTCTCTCTCTCTCTCTCTCTCTCTCTCTCTCATCTCCTCTCTCTCTCTCTCTCTCTCCTTCCTCTCTCTCTCTCTCTCTCTCTCTCTCTCTCTCTCTCTCTCTCTCTCTCTCTCCTTCCTCTCTCTCTCTCTCTCTCTCTCTCTCTCTCTCTCTCTCTCTCTCTCCTTCCTCTCTCTCTCTCTCTCTCTCCTCTCTCTCTCTCTCTCCTCTCTCTCTCTCTCTCTCTCTCTTTCTCCTTTCCCTCTCTCTCTCTCTCTCTCTCTCCTCTCTCTCTCTCTCTCTCTCTCTCTCTCTCTCTCTCTCTCTCTCTCTCTCTTTCTCCTTTCCCTCTCTCTCTCTCTCTCTCTCTCTCTCTCTCTCTCTCTCTCTCTCTCTCTCTCTCTCTCTCTCTCTCTCTCTTTCTTCCACCCCCATTGCTCTGACAAGCTGTTTGCCTCCCCAAGATGCTTTGCTCTGGAGTGAGTGGTGACAGTACTGGGAGCCAGGCATGTTTCCATCTCCCAGCCTGTCTGCATCATCGATTCAGTCTCAAGTCAAACATAGCCTCTCAATTTAATCTATTTAGTTTGGCTGAAAGAAGAGGGCCAGCCCTTCGCTGATCAAATATGGGTCATGAGTAGGCTTCTTCCCTGCCACAGGCTACAGAATTATTTATTTTAAAATAATTAACCAAGGGTATCCTCAGGAAACAAAAGCCTTCTTTACAAGGAATCCCTGGTGAGACACACACAAGGACCATTTATTAGAAACAAAGCACCTGGCCTGAGGATAAAGTATCAATAATAACAATAATCCCAATACCCACACCTCAGGTTCTTAGAGAGTTTTGAGATTGACAAAGCCCTTTCTGGGCTGGCTGGCTGGAGTACTTATATTGCGATTCCCAGTTTTTCCATGAACTTGCTGAGTAATCTTAAGTGAGTTACTGTCACTCTGAGATCTTTTCTAGAATTAAAGATGGTAAGCAGGTGGTCCTATAGTTCCTGACCCCAAAGAGGCACTGTCAAGGAATATGTGATTGGCACTGAAGGAGTGTGGGAGATAGGCAGAGCATGAAAAAGGTGGCAAGAGGAGACTGCTGCTCATCCTCCAGGTCTATGTTTATTTTCAACCTCCAGTCAGTCAGTAAACATTTATTAAGCACCTGCAATGTGCTAAGCACTCTAGAGAAACTTCCTTCATAAGCTCTCCATTAAGCAGTCCAGGGCCCTGAAGAATCCTTGCCATTGCTTACATAAACCAGTATTTGTGTATAGCAAAGGTTGATGAAGAAAGGCAGCATCTAGAACAGGGAGTATTTGTGGTAACAGAGAGGGTGGAGAGAAATATTGGTTAGAGCAAGATGAAACAAAACTATCTGGCACTTCACAGACCTAGAAAGCATTGAGGGCAATAGAGAAACATAATGGTTTAATCCATAAGCATAATCCATTATGATCAGTCTACCAAAGAGTACCAGAAGGGTCTTAAAAGCTACTGAAAAGAACTTGGACAGCATCTCGCCTTCTCCCTCCAAACAATGAAATTTTCTATTCAGTTCAATTCAATAACCATTTATTAAGCACTTACTAAGTACCAGGCACTGTGCTAAGCACTGGAAATTATTAATTGGGGGGGGGGAAGGCACTCCTGCCTTCAGGGAATGTGATATTAATAAAAGAATTTGTGAATGAAAGCATGAATTAATGTTGCTGGTATTATATGATCTAGAGGAGAAAGAAACCTGAGAGCTTATCTAGTCCAGGGCTTCTTAAACTCTTTCCATTCATGACCCCTTTTTATTCAAGAAAGTTTTATGTGACCCTGGTATATAGTTATGTAAAATAGGTATACAAATCACACATTTACTGATAATAAATCATAATTTTACTACTCCTACATTCAGTTACCAGGTTTGATATGGGGTTATAACTCATGATAAGAAGCTGGGATCTAGTCCACCCACATCCCCCTCCCTCCACACCCTCCATTTATAAATAAAGAAACTCAGGCTTATAGCTGAAATAACTTATAGTCACCCAGGAAATAAATAATACAGCCAGAATTTGACTTCAATTCTAGTGGGTTTTCCTATTATATTTTGCTGCTTCATAGGGATGAGAGTAGATGTGGACTTGGTGGGATAGAAGAGGCTTCAAGATGCCAGCTCCTGCCCATGACACTTACTACTCCCAAACCTGTGATCACTATAATAATAACTGGGGCCTCTAAGGCACTACAGAGGTTGTAAGTGCATTATCATTTGCAAAGGTGTTTGTCTACCTTTGAAAAGTCCCTTGTCCTTTTCAAAATTCAGATTGTTTGCTTTCTCCTAAGAGAAAACTTCAGACTCTCCTTAGTTGTTAAGACTCTCTCCCTCTTTAAATGATCATAAATACATGTGCATCCCTTTCCCTCCATCTAGTAGAATGCAAATCCCTTTAAGGGCAGGGATTATTTTTCATTATTTATATCCCCAGCACCCAGGACAGTACCTTATACACAGTGGATACTCAACGAATGCTTGTCACAATGGACAAGCTTACAACAACTTACAACAACTGTGGGAAGTAGGGAATAGAGTTACTATTCTCCATTTTATAGATAAGAAAGTGAGCTCTTGGGAGGCTAACAGACTTTCCTATGGTCAGACATATAGTAAGCAAGCATCAGAGGCAAAATTCGAATCCAGAACCTCCCCTTCCAACTTCAATGCTCTATGCCAACACTGCTGCTCGCTATATGGCATTCCTTATTGAGATCACTCTCTCTTAACTCATGGCTACTATATTCCATTATAAGGTCCCCACCTGAGCCCTGGAAAATGAATTATAATTTATTTGGGGGGTTTCAGAAGTTGTAGAGAAAAATGACCATTTATTTGGTAACCAACATTTAATTAAGGCTAAGTGAACCTCAAATACCTGTGTTTTCAAATTAGGAGGAACAAGAGGCATGTTTATGGGGGTGCTGGAGCCCAGTGGATGTTCTGGCAGAGATAATCACTGAATTTTCAGTATGAGCATTTATTTACACCTCTAGAAATTGTTAAATGCTATAAATCAGAACTTGATTATTGATTTCTAAACTTAAGAAAGTAATGGAGAAAATCTTAATAATGCAGATTAAACTTTTAAAATGTAGAAAAAGATATTTTTATTTGCCAGTGTGCCCCTGCAAAGAAAGCTAATATACCTAGTTCAAAGTAGTTTAAAGAAGCTAATATACTTAGGGGCTTCAAGCCTCCAGTTTTCTAATTTAATTCAATCCAATTTTTTTTTCAAATGTGTCAGGTACCTTCTACCTATGGTCCTGCACTACACAAGGCCAATCCTGGCTCTTCTAGTTATTAGTTCTCTCTCTCTTCTTCTTCCTTAATTCCTTAGTATTTACCATAATTATATTTCATGTGACTTCTCTGTTGGTGTGTATCTCTAATTTCTCCTCAATTTTTCAAGATCGGAGGGTTTTGCCTTTGTTTGGGGGTCCTCAACCTTAGCACAATGGCTGAGACATGGAATTTGGCTGAAAGATGCCTGTGGAAACTAAGGCCCCAAAAGGTTTCACAGCTCTGGATCACAAAGTTAATTAATGTCTCTGGCAGGGTTCACACCCAAGTCTTCCTGAATCCAAGGCCAGCATTCTATTCCCCATAGCCTTTCAATGACTGCATGTCTAGAACTCTACTTGGACTAAGAACAGATGGGGTAACAGGTCAAGGATTCCTAGGGCTCAGCTCCACTAATCACAGGGCACTGTGGGAGCCCAGGCTTCTCCATAGATTTCACACACATATTCATACTCATACACTCTCACACACAAACACTCATATACTCCCATATACACACACTCGCATACACACATACATATACAGTCTCCCTCCCTTTCTGTCTCTATCTCTGTCTGTCTCTTTCTCTGTCTCTGCATCTCTCTGTGTGTCTCTTTCTGTGTGTCTGTCCATCTCTGTCTCTCTCTGTGGGTCTCTGTGTCTTTGTTTCTCTCTCTCCCTCTGTCTCTGTCTCTCTCTTTTTCTCTCTCCCCCTCCCTCCCTCTCTCTCTCTCCCCTCTCTCCCTTCCTCCCTTTCTTTTTCTTTCTCCCTCTCTCCCTTTCTCCCCCCACTCTTCCTTCTCCCCTTCCTTCTCTTCTCTCTCTGTCTGTCTGTCTGTCTCCCCCCCCAAACCCTCCCAAGAGCCTATGGATCAGAATAGATGACCTGGGGTCTGAAGGCTGCCCTTGGAATCTCCCTGGGATGCCTTTTGCCCCTTGTCATTTCAAAACCAATCTCCCATCCCTGATAATGCAGGAATGTTCCTGGGGCAGGTGGACCTTTGCCAGTTCAAGTGAGCGTCCCAACCACGAAGAGAGTAAACATTACTCAACAGGCTGGGACACTGTCACACACATTTTTTTTCCTGTGTTCCTAACCTCATGCAGAGTGCAGCATAGCTACTGCAGAGTCAGAAAGTCAGAGAATTCAAGCCCTGGGAGTTGAGCAGATGGCCAGGAATGCTTTTCCAAAAATGAAATAACAGAGTCCATAAATTATGATCAGCTTGTGTTTTCTTTCTCATAGAGTCAAAATATAGTGTATATGTGGGGGTGGAGGTGGCGGGGAAGGGTTCCTCCTCTGGCTTGTCTTTGACCAGCCTACAGAGAAAACAATACATACGAGAAATTCTCAATTCACTTCATGGGAATCACTTTTCCTTAGGAAGGTCTAGAGAGAAACACACAGGGACAGAAACTGAGACAGAGAGATTGAGACCATACAAGACAAAATTAGAGAGAGACTGAGAGACAGAGAGAGCAAGAGAGAAACACCAGAACTCTCATTCTGTCAAGTGAGATTTGAAGTTTTGGAACACATGAGTATCATGTAAGTTCCTTGAGGTGAGAGGCAGTTTCTGTCTTTGTATTCCCAGTGTCTAGCACTCAACTTTGAATCTGTGCAATTATTGTACAAAACTGCCTGCCATCTAGGGGACAGGGTGGAGGGAAGGAAGAGAAAAATCCAAACAGAAGTGAGTGCAAGGGATAGTGTGGGGGAAAAAAATTACCCATGTATATGTACTATCAAAAAAAAAAGTTATAATTATAAAATAAAAATATTTTAAAAAGAAAAAACATCTGAGTAATTATTTAATGAACAGAGTAGTGCAGTTCTATATGGCAGTTCTGTGAAGAAAGAAATCCAGAGAACTGCAAGTCTCTATAGCTCATGCTCTTAGCATCTTTTTTTTTTTTTTTTTTTTTAATATAACTTAGATCTCCTAATTGTTCTTCCTGCCTCCTATCTTTCCAATCTGTTCTCCCTGCTGGTGCCAGCAAATCTGAACATGTCACTCTCCTACTGAAAAAATCTGCATTGCCTTCTTTTTGCCACGGGATAAGTCACAAGATCCTCAGATCAGCATTTAAAGCTCCCCACAAGCTGACTCCCCCCTAGCTTTTCAGTCTTATTTCCTATTACTTCCCTTCATACATTCCCCATTCCAGTCAAACTGCCTCCTCACTGGTCCCTATCCAAAATATTCTATTTCCCACTTCCATACAGAGCGGTCCTCTATCCTTGGAATTCCTTCCTTCTTACTATCGCAAGCTTCCTTTGAACAAGACTTTTTCACACACACACACACACACACACACACACACACACACACACACACACACACAATTTTCATGCTTTTTCCTCTCTCAAATTCCTTTAAATTGACTTTGCATTTTCTTATCTTTATACATGCTTTGTTTCCCACTCCTCTTATGAAAGCTATTTTTCAACTCTGTCTCCCCAGTGCTTTGCACATAGTAGGTGTTTATATGCAATTGTCCAATAAATGTTTGTTGGATTGTATTGACATTTGATTTTCTCAGTTTCTTCCCTGTAAAATTAGGATATTCCTTGCAGTTATGATTATTTCCTTCCCTCCAGGAACAAGACCCAATGTGTGTTTGCAAAAGGTTTAGAAGATTAAAAATCTCCTAGCCTTGGGAGCAAAAGCTGTCTGAAAGATAAAAGCAGTTCAAACACTGGGCCAGTTCCAGTTCCCAAACCCTTTTCTAACTGCAATGGCACATTGAGGGAGGAGGCAGCCAGCTCCTGAGAGGGGAAGCATATACAGACCTGCAGAGACTTTAAACATTCTTGACTCAAGGGCAAAAGTTGAATGATACTTAAGGAAGCACACAAACTGGTTTTCTCATAAAAATCAAAGCAAATGTTACCAGTGAGAGAGGATAAAGAGTCTCCCATCAACAGTGTCTTGGCTGTGAACAGAAGCCAGCGTGCACCATGCACCTGGGAAATAAAAATCTCTTATTCATGACGGTTAAAGATTTCCTCCTCCCCCCTCCTTCTTCAATACACTTTGTTCTCAACAGACTCTTGGTTTCTGTAGCACTGAATGTAAACATTGAATTGTTGCAAATGAACACCTCAGTCTAGCAAAAGAATAAGCGGAAAAATGCAAGTGAAAACACTGCTAAAAGGTTGTTGGAAGCTGATGAATTATGGCAAATTTCAGGACTAGAAGACAGATGACACCTTGATGTCAGTGAAAACATGGGGGGAACTACTGGTGAGGATTGTGGTATGCACTATCAGATTGTAATTGCAGGGTCAGTGGGTTTTGCTAAATTGTTTTTTGTTACAAGTCAATGCTATTTTGTTATTGTCATCTGAGTTGCTGCAATGAAAGGTTTCATCTTAAGCAACAAGTGCTTACGAATATACAGTGTTTCATATTTAATTGATATCTTATTGCTTGGCTTCTCAAGGGATGGGGAAGAGATGAAAGAATGAGAATTTGGAACTCAAAATTTAAAAAAAATGAAAGTTAAAAGTTTTAAGGTAATTAGGAAATATTTAACCAGATAAACAAATATATATGTGTGTTATACAAATGTGTGTGTATACACCCACACGTATATGGTATTTTCTTTGTAAAAGCAGGAGAAATATGGGCATGGAAAATTGAATGTAGCATCACATTTTTTTAAACTAACAGATTACTTTTGTAGAACTTTCCTCCTTTTTCCTTCTTTAAAAATAATCCTTTATTTTAAGAAATGGTCTCTGGAAGGGTATATTGGGGAAAAGAAATTAGGAAATGTTGATGATGTTAAAACTAAAGATAACAATAAAAATTTTTAAAGGATGGATGGCATTTTTTCCATTAACAGTGACTGGGGTTTTGTTTTGTTTTGTTTTGTTTTTGTTGGGGGAAGGGAGATGTTTCTATTTGAAAGTGAAGAAGAGTTAAGGAACAGAAGAGAGAAGATGATTTTCTAACAATCACTTAACATCACTGGATATTACTGGGTAGTTCCTTTCAACCTGTACCTTACAAGCACCTTGCAGTAGACCCTAGGTTCCATGAAGCTCCCCAAAGCCTTTTTGTCTCCCAGTTATGTATCAATGAGTCAGAATAACCCCAGAATAAACCAGAATAGCTCTGACTTAGGATTCCAAGCGTAGGCATTTTTGGTCCATTATGATGAATGGTTGCAATGAGGATGGTGTTTTGATCTACATTCTAAATTCCAGGAAATCTTGTCAGGACCAGACAGCAGCCACAGAAAGAGATTAAAAAAAATAGAAATAGAAAGGAATAAGGGAATAGTGGATTGAACTCTGTATTTGGGGATCAGGGAGAGCTAAGTATGAATCTTCTGATGCTTTCTAGTTGTATAATCATGAGAAATCCACTTAAGATTATGAATTTTGAGCTGGGAAGAACCTTAGAGACCATCCAATTTTCTTATTTTACAGATGAGGAAACTGAGGCCCAGAGTTATGAAGTTACCTGTTCAATATGTCACAGATGGCAATTGAAATCTAGATCTTCTCACTGAGCTATTTAGCATCTCTGAGCCTCTGAGCCAATTTCATTGTCTATAAAACGGATCATAATACCATTTTCAGGTCATCTCTCTCAGGGCGGTTATTGGGAGTATCAAATGAAATACCATATGTAAAACAATTTGTAAACCTTAAAAGATTGTGCAAATGAGTCATTACTATTAAATGGACATGGAATCAGAGCTTCTCCATCTGGAATAATAATGCTTATACTATCTACCTCATGTGCTTTCTGTAAGGATCAAAGAGATAATCGATGGTAAAATGCTTTGTAAACATAAAGTGCTACAAAATGAGTTTCATAATGAATCACAAAAATATTCTAATATCTGGTTTTCATATAGTACTTTAGTTTTCAAAAACACTTTACAACATCTTATTTGATTCTCACAATAGTCCTGTTAGGGTAGATGTATTGTAATATTTAATAAATGAGGAAACTGAGGCAGACATCATTTAAGTGACTTCCTAAGGTTCACACAGCTAGGGTCTGAGATCTTATGGGAATTCTGAATCTTAATCTAGCACTTTGTGCACTGAGCCCTCTAGCTGTCATATTTATGGCAAAGTTAATAATAGCAATATTTTCTCTTTGCCCAATGCAAATTTTCATCACTGGCCCTTCGCCTCCTTAATTTTTTGGTAGCCAAATTAAGTCTAATGATAATAAGCACTGAAAATTATTGTTTAAAGGAATTCAAAAGCACCAGATACATCTCTCTGATGTAATACCAACTTATCTTTGCCGTATATCCATTATGGCATCTTGGAAAAGTAGCTTCACTTCTGGAGTCCTTAGCTCTTCATATATAAAATAAAAGGATTGGGCCAAATGGCATTTAAAGCCCCTTACAGATTTAAATGCAAGGTTTCATCATCTGAGCAATATTTCATTTAGCAGTTTATGAACCTCTTGGGTTGGTCCAAGTAGTTCACACTCATAAATAATTGATTATGTGTTATGAGACTCATCTTGTTACTAGGTATGAGACTCATTTTGTAGCACACAGTTCTGTGGATAGAGCACCAACCTTGGAATCAGGAAGAGTCATTTTTCTAAGTTCAAATCTGACTTCACACACTTACAAGTGTGTTACCCCAGACAAATCACTTCACTCTGCTGACTCAGTTTCCTCAACTATAATATGAGCTGGAAAAAGAAATGGCAAAGTCTTCTGGTATCTTTGCCAAGGAAGCCTCAAAAGGGGTCATGAAGTGTCAAACATAATTGAACAACAACAAGAAGTGATAAAAAATTGCCCAGTTATGTTGCAAACCTATTTTTCCTCTGTGGCAACAAGGATGTACATGTTTAAAGCACCATACGTCCTTTTTTCAGTGATTTGGAACCATCATGATCATGTGCACAGTAATTTGATGGTCAATCGGTGAGTATTAAATTACACTGGAGTTCACAACACACTTTTCAAGATTTATTGGAAGGGTTTTGCAAGTTCTGCAAGGAATTACTGATCTAGGTTCAAACCCCAGTTTTAATGCTTACTAATCTCCCTAAGACTCAGTTTCCTCATCTGCAAAACAAGATTTTAAGCTTTAATTCTCTACATTAGATCCTTGTAGGGATTCCTACAAGGCTTATGGGTTGCTATAAAGAGTCAATATGGACTTCGAAGGTCTTCTGGCCATTTCATAAGAGGCAATATGCTTTAACTCAAGGTCACACAGTTACTAATGGCAGAACCAGATTATAAACCAAAACTCCAACTCTAGACACAATGTTCCTTTTCATTGTAAGTTTACAATGAAGACTTTTTTTTTTTTTTCAAAGCAATGAGTAGAAGGTAAGGAGTGCAAATTTGCAGAATTTGGTTTTGGGGACTTGAAAATTATATCAGCACCATAAGAACAGGAAGACAACATCCAACAATGAAAAAGCATGGACTTTGAGGTCACTAGGTTTGAATTCTAATCCTAGCTCTGCTGATACTCATGTGATCCTGACTTAATCATTACACTCTATAAACCTTAGGTTTTGTAAAATAAAGGATTTAGACTCAGCTCCCTTCCAAATATAAATTTAGTAGCCTATGGAGGAAAGTGGAATAGTATAAAAGACTACCTCTGGAGGTCAATATGGATGAAGCACAAAAAGATGAAGAAGAAGCAATCAATTAACTGGGAGTGGCCCAGACAGGCCAATAGAACAGCCTAACTGCTTTCTTTTCAGATGATGACTGGCTAAGGATGAGAAGAGGAAAACAGTTGAGTTTGTTGCTGTTGTGAGGGCTGTATAGAAAATACTGTGCAGCCCAATAAAGCACAGTCTGGGCCCCAGTGTCCCTGCCTTCAAGCCATGCTGGCCTGGTCTTTTGAAAGAGCTCCTGCACAACCCTGCTGTCTTACCCTGGCCTGGGGACAAAAGTGACTGTGCTTGGCTGGAACACAGGACAATGATGGTGCTCTCAGTTTGTCTAGGAAAAAGGGTGAAGACCATAAAGTTTCGTGAAGACTGAGCTGCGAGGAGCCCAAACAAGAGTTAGGTCCAATATAAACAGACATCTATATTGTGACGGAAGAGCTAATAAAATCCTCTGAGAAAAGAAGTTTCCATCTCTGTGGCCTATTCACAATGATCCCTAGGCTCGATCACATTGGAAGACAATGCTTCCAGAACAGTGTCTTAAGCCAGAACCAGCAGAGGCACCCCATGGGGGGATTGTCCCTTCAAACTAGGGCCTCTTTGAAAGGTTCCCTGAGGGATGTTCCTCCTCCACTCCTACCCCTAATCATTATCATCATCATCATCATCATCGTCGTCGTCGTCATCATCATCATCATCAATCATTATTTATTGGCTGGGACTGAGGTCTAGGATTAGGGGCAATACTAGAACAGGGATGTTAGACCACAGAGGCTTGTGCCATTAGAAGGCCTTGGAACCCTTCATGCAGCTAGGGAACTTATCTAAAAGCTTTGGAGAGAAGGATCCTATATGAAGAACCCAGCAATGTAGATTTAAAACAGCTTGGTATTATAGTAGATAGAGTACTGGATCTAGAAACAGGAAGATCTGGCTCAGAGATGTATTAGATTTAACTCCTAGGTAAATCATTTAATCTCTCACAGTCTTAAGTACTTTGTCTGTAAAATGGAGCTAATAATAGCATCTAGCTCACAAGGTTGTTGTGAGGATCAAATAATATGTAAAGAACTTTACAAATCTCAAAATGTTTAGCTATTATTTAGGACTGGAAGGTATTTCAGAGGCTGTAGGGCCAGAGGAAGATCAGATAAGCTTCAAGGAACCTCAGGAGCCATCAAGTAAAAACCTGTCATTTAACAGATGGGGAAACTAAGATCTGGGAGAGGGAAGTGATTTTGTCCAAGAACATAACAGATAATAAGTAGCAGAGCAAGCATTCAAAGCTAGGGTTCTAAGTCCACATCCAGAATTCCTCCCTTTCTCCCCTCCATTATACTGACAATCAGCATTCCTGGAAAAGACTAAGAGAAGGTCATTTGTTTAAGTCCTTAAAAGATAGAAGGGGGAAAAAAGCCAATATCAGAACACTAAGTACTGTCCAGTTATTCCTTTTAAATTCCTTTTAAAAACTTTTTGGTCCAGCATGATGAGCCTCGTTCTTGTTCCTCAGCTCCATTCTCCATGCCTTTGTCATCCTGCCTGCCTAGAATTCCCTCCCTCTTCACCCCTCTCATAGAATCACTAGCTTTTGCCAAAGGTCCACTCAAGTAACTCCTCAATGATGTCTTTCCCATTCCTAGCTGTCAGTGGCTCCTTCCATTCCAAATATTTTCT
This sequence comes from Sminthopsis crassicaudata, assembly GCF_048593235.1. Taxonomy (NCBI): domain Eukaryota; kingdom Metazoa; phylum Chordata; class Mammalia; order Dasyuromorphia; family Dasyuridae; genus Sminthopsis; species Sminthopsis crassicaudata. The sequence continues at coordinate 444,457,417 of NC_133620.1, forward strand.
TATACTAATCTTGTATGCTGTTTTTCTCAAATAAAATAGAAGCTCCCTAGGGGCAGGGATTTTTCTTTTGTCTCTGTATCCCCAACACCTAATACAGAGTTTGAGGCAGAGTGGATTAATAAATGCTTCCTAGACCCTTAATTGCCCATCACAGGTTCTGGGGGAAGCATAAGGACTAAAAAAGTACATTAAAGCATTTGGGAGGAGGCAACTGCAATCCTGCCACAGCTAAATGAAGAGGTAGTGGAAAGGGGTAGGCTCAAGATACTGGTTAATCCTGCCTTTCAGTGACTTTCACCTTTATGATAGAATTTGGAACTTTGCAAAATTTTAAATTGCATTTGCAGAAAAAATTACAAATATGATTTCACTAGATCTTCACAACTATCCTTAGAAGTCAGGGTTGTTATCACCTTCATTTTACAGATGGGGAAACTGAGATAGAATGAGTGAATTATCCAGGATAATATAGCTAACAAGTGTCTGGCAGTGAATTTGAACTCAGGGCTTCCTGACTTCAGGTCCTACCTGAACCATTGTACCTAGCTACTGTCCCCCCAAAATTATTTGAAATGTATTTAATATGTCTTTTGTTTTGTTTTGTTTTTTGTTTTTTGTTTTTTTATCCCAGGCACATAGACTGCATTGACCAAGTTGGAGGTTTTTATTGAAGAAGTTCCTTGGCAACTCAAAGCCAGGAAGAACTCTGGGTTCAAATCCTACCTCTGGGGATAGCTGGGGGCACAATGGACAGAGTACTGGTCCTGTAGTCAGGAGGACTTGTGTGCAAATATGACCTCACCCTGAGCAAGTCATTTAACCCCAATTGCGAGAGAGAGAGAGAGAGAGAGAGAGAGAGAGAGAGAGAGAGAGAGAGAGAGAGAGAGAGAGAGAGAGAGAGAGAGAGAGAGAGAGAGAGAGAGAGAGAGAGAGAGAGAGAGAGAGAGAGAGAGAGAGAGAGGTAAGGAGTCATATAAAGTGCTTTGAACAGAGGTAAGGTATATAAAGTGCTTTGAACAGCTTAAGTACTATGCAAATGTAATCTACCTCACTATCATTCCAATTACTAATACCATTATTATTATTATTCAAATGCCTTCCAAATTTTCTAACAAAAAAACTCATTTAGATTCTAATAATAGGGGCAGCTAGATGCTTCACTGGATAGAGCACTGGTCCTGAAGTTAAGAAGACCTGAGTTCAAATCCAGCCTCAGACACTTAATATTTACTAGCGTGTGACATTGAGCAAGTCACTTAACCCCAATTGCCTAAAAAAGAAAAAAAATGTCTAATAGTGATACACTCACAGGTCCATGGAATTTGAGAGCTGAAAGGATCTTGAAAGCCCTTATAATCCCAGGGCTTCTTAAACTTTTTTTTTCCACTCCTGACCCCATTTCACTCAAGAAATTTTTACATGATCACAGATATGTAGGTGTATAAAATAGATATACAAATCTAATATTTGACAATAATAAATCATAATTCTGTGACCCTTACATTCAACAAGAAGACCCCATGTAAATTCGAGAACCACAGTTTAAGAAGTTAGGATCTAATCTAATCCATCCCTGAAAGAAATTCCCACTGAAGCCTAACCAACAAGCCTCTACACAAAACACCTCCTAGAAAAGGGGATCCACTCCCAAGGCAGCTCTTTTTACTTTGGGACAGCTCTAATTAATAGGAATTTCCCCCTGACATGAAGATCAAATTTGTTTCTTTTAACTTCTACCCATTGTCCTCCCTGAGTGCTCTTTCTCCGGGTTATTCATGCCGAGTCTCTTTAACTGATTCACACGGGACATGGACTCAAGGTCCTTAGCCATCTTATCAGCTTCCTTAGGATGATCTGATTATCAATACACTTTTTAAAGTGCAGGGTCTAGCTTGGTACACAGCACTCCAGACACTGACTGACTAGGGCAGAGTACAGGAGCACTATCACTTCCTCATTCCTGTAACCTTTGTTTCTCTTAATGCAGCCTCAGATCTCATTTACTTCTGGGGCTGTCATATCAGCCTGCTGATTCTTCTTGAGTCTGCAGTCCATTAAAAATACTCTAGAGATCTTTTTCAAACTGCTATTTAACAATTCCTCCTCTACCTTGATTTTTGAGCCCCTCTAAGACTTTACATTTATCCATATTGAATTTCATCTTCTGAGATCCAACCCAAAGCTCTAGCCTATAGGTTCTCAAGAGGTCTCTAATACCATTTTAGAGGATCTTAGAGCATCCTCCAAGTCAAAACTGTTTTCACAATAATACTAAGAAGTTATTTGCCTCCTAAAACACAAATCTTCAAACTACATAAAATCCAAATTTTCACACAACTGGTGAGGCCATATTTTTTACATACAAACAAAACAATACATTGCAACAGATTGCAAAAGCAGGCATTAGAGAATCCAGTCGGCTGCTAGTAAGCCAGATATTTTCAAAAATATTTAAAATAATGCCAATCTTCTCACTAATTAATTTTTTGGTTTTAGAAAATAGTTCTTTTTCATTAAAGTGATTATATAACATGTATTGGCTCTATTGTCATTTTTACCTAAAGTAATCAATTTTTCTTGGATTCCAACTCTGACATCCAGTAGGTTAACTCACTTTGTGTCATCTGCAAATTGGACGATCGAACCATCTACACTTTTATCCAAATCACTGATCAAAATGTTCCTCAGAAAAAGTACAAGCTCATATTCCTGGGGTATGTCATTTGAACAACAGTTGTCAAAGCTGAGTTACAGCCCCCATCACTCAGTGAACAGGCAGACTCTTGACTGCCACTCAAAGTTTTGAAAGTCCTGAGTTATAAGGTGCCTAGTTTATATCCATTGTAAATCTGTTTATTGTGACTGGCTCCTCCCAATCTGCTGCTGTTGTAAAGTTCTGATGACCCCCCAATAAAGCCGGAAGACTTCTAACAGCACATATTCCCTGGCCAGGGAGGGAAGAAGAGAGGGAGGGAGAGACAATGATTGGAGCTATAAAATCATATAATGGCACATACCCCAACTGGAGATTCAGCTTTCTGAGTTGAACACAGAGATATAAAAGGGTCTCAGGGGTATTGTTTTAATTATCTTCTAAATATAATTTAGAATTTCCCCATCGCATTCCATACACAAAAGGATCTCTCATTTTTAATCCAACTCCCTAACTTGTCATAGATACCAGAGCTGACCAGACTTTTATCTTCCTGGAAGAGGAGGAGTACTGTTTCTCTGTGTCTCTAGTGCCCTTCCTCCCCAACTACTTCATATTTGTTTTCTGTTTAATATCATTAAGTACTTAAGATCATAGATTGAAAATTGGTAGGACTTTCAGAAGCCAACTGATCCACTTACACTAATTTTATGAGTGAGAAAAGTGAGACTCAGAAAGTTTGTGACCGAGATGAGATAAAATAAAATGCTTAGTGTATTCCCTGGTATATAGTAAGTCCTTAACAAATGATTCTTTACTCTTCCTTGGGCAAGATCATACAGGGAGTAAAAATTATAAGAAGGATTTGAACCTGTCAAATTCCATATAGATTTCTTCCCAATAAGCTTATGTACAAAAGCTTATTTTTTTTTACTTCAAAAGAATGTGAGCTCCATAAAAATAGGAATGATTTCATTTTAGGGGGTGGGATGTCTCTCTAATACCAAACACAAAGCAGGTATTCAATAATGCTTTCTAATTAATTGTTTAAAAAAGTGACTAGCTTCAGGAAAAGCTAAGTTATATTTTATTTTTAAAGCAATTATTTAAACTATGTAGATAAATGAAATCCATGTAGCTACGTCACTTTAAAGGAAACTATATTGTCTTAGAGTGGCAATAAAATAATTCATAACTCACAAGGGAAAAGATGAAGAAAAACGTGATACTGTTTTTGGAAAGCACAAAGATCTTTAGACGTCATCTCGAAACAGTTAACAGAAGAGATCTCAGAGACAATCTAGTCAAGTCACTTCATGGTCCATAGGAGGAAATTGAGGTCCAATCTCTTTACTTTAAAGATGAGGAAAGCAAAGACCAGAGAGATTCTGAGGTAGATATATACCAGTGACTTGCCCAAGTGAGCAAAGCTAGGACCTCACATTTCTAATGACTCCACACTAACCCCTTTCAAACCCCTTCTACTCTATCACACTAGCTCATGTGAAATTGCCTCCTCCTCTCCAACTTTGCAGATGCTTCCAGAGGCTCCTCAATCCAGGAGCTAAGGGGATGTGCTAAGGAGCCAATCTAAAACTGTCCCAAAGAATCATAAATCTGGCATGGCTCTGTGAACCAAAAGAAGGTTGCTGACATTCCCTTGGAAAGTAATTAAGAGCCAAAGATCATCTGTTCTATGTTATTCTCTGACTCTGGGGGAGTTGATGAAGTGGGTGCCCTGAGAAAGCCTGAGCTAAGATTTACTCTGTAGGGCTAGAAAGCATTAAAATGATTGAGTCCTTTCCTTGTTAACTCTTGACCCCCCCAAGGGCTGCCCTAATAAAAAAGATTGCTTCTGAGCAAATTTCTAGATCTTAGGGCCATGTGCCAGAAGTAGAATATCCACCTAAAAGAGCTAAAGAAAGACACAGTAATTATGAGTTGTGGGGGTTGAAGTCTGATCTGAAGGCTTCATCTATCAATTCAACAATTGGAATCAAAAGATTTTTATTCAGTGCCTATAAAGTGCTAGGCACTGAGTTGAGCACAGGGAACATCCTTCAGCTACTCCTGGTGAACTGGTTTCCCAGCACTCATTCACTGCCCTTTCTCTTTCTTATATTCAGATTGACTCTTCTTTGTCACCTTCTTCATCTTCTCAACTCTCCCCATTTAAAAAAATACATAGGGGAACCAGCATAGGGGAGAACAAAGGCCTGGCCTCTTGAGTAGAGTGTCTCTCCTGACTGGCAGGCTGGCAGACCCATTACCAACAGGCTTTGCAAAAAGGTGTTTACAACTCTTTTAACATAAAGACAAAAATGCCTTATTGAGGACAGAGAAGTTCATTTCTGACTCTTAGTTTGTGAACCTGACCTCCCATCATTCTCAAGGACTGGGCAGCCTCTCCACCCCATTCCACCCCACCCAGTGTGTATTTCCCAAGAAGGCATCCCTGGCAAGCGGAATGAACTGCATTTGGGAGCTTCTTGTAAATATTGCCTAGCAAAAGGCCTGTTTTGCAAAGTTTCTAAGATGTTAAAAGATGAGGAACACATGAAGAGGACATTTAGCTTATGTTTATGTAACACTTTATAGATACCAAAATTTTCACATAAATTACCTCAATGGAACCTCTTCATAGTCCTAGACGTTAGACAGCTGAAGCAATTCATCCTCATAACAACCCAGGGATATAGATATTATTACTAGCCTCATTTTACAATTAAAGAAACTGAGGCAGATGGAGATTAAGGGACTTACCCAAGGTCTCACAGCTAGTGTCTGAGGTTGGGTTTGAATTCAAGTCCATCTTGATTTGAGTTCCAGTGTTCTATCTATTATGATATCTAGCTACCTCATTACTTTTTCTTTCTTTCTTTTTTTTCTTAACCTGATCAGGGATTGGGTTCCTAGGGGGCTCCCAGCTAGAAAATGATTTGCAGCACCTAAATTGCAATTTAAATCTTAAAGAATTGCTTGGGGGCACTAAAAGGTGAAATGGAATAAATATAGTGATACAGTCAGAGACAGTAGATCAGTTCTCTATCTGTGATTCCATACTACCTCTCATCCCTCATTACACAGATGAGAAAAATAAGGCTTGGAGAAGTTGAATAACCTCTTCCCTCTCTCCCTCCAAATCCCCCCCCAAAAAAAGACACAGCTAATAAGCAGCAGATGGATTTAGAATCTCAGATGTTTGGTTTTTGAACTACATCTTGTTACCTTTCTGTCAAAAATGCTCATAGGCTTCTGGTAAAGATAAAGACATGGAAAGATCAGAGGAAAGCTCAGATCTCCCACTGGTATAATCGCAGTAATTACAAATAAAAAATTTAAAAGACAGATTGAATAATGATTTTTTTTAATCCAAAGAGAAAGATCCATAAGTTTCTTTATCTGACCCAGGGTAACAACAACAAGACAACCAAAAGTCAAGAATGGTTGAAAAGGCCATCAGGAAAGCCATCATGGGTTCAGATGAACATGGCAAAAATCCAGACCAGTACCTGACTAGAGACATCTGGCCCCACAGGGGAAGCCAAAGATCCAAAGATAGAGATAGAAACCAGGGGTTGGAAGTCTAGGAAATGCAAGTCAAGAACAAACAGAATCTGATCACCCTGTGCAAGAGCAAAAAAGCAGAATCTGACCCAGATGCAAAAATCTAAATTAGGGACTTAAGTTGGAGATAGAAATAAATATATTGAACACTATGAAGAAATATGGGTTGAGAGATCCCCAAGAGAGAAACTCATTAGAAGAGTCTAACTCTGTCATATATTGGAGGAAAAAAACTTGGAATATGAAATTCCAAAATATAGATAGGCTTATAATTGAGAAAGACTTATTGCAAAACACCCAGTATATATGTAATGAACTTAAGTGAAATAGAAGACTTCTAACCATTCCTGATGAAAATACTAGAGTTGAACCCTCAAAGTGAAAATACTGGAATTAAGAGAAATCGAGAAAAATAAATATTTTTGAGCAATTGGAAGGGGCTAAACAATGATGAAGTCCTCACGGTGTATTTTTGTTCAGTCTTGTTCAATCCTTAGTGACCCCATTTGAGGTTTTCTTGGCAAAGATATTGAAGTCATTTGTCATTTCCTTCTCCAGCTTGTTTAATAAGGAAACTGTTTATGTTTATAAGGAAACTGAGGCAAATAGGACTGAGTGACTTGCCCAGGGCAACATAGCTAATATCTGAGGTCAGTGACCATAACACAATAAAAATTATTATCAATAACAAAACCTTAAAATAAAATATTAAAACTTAAATGGAAAATAATTTAACCCTTAAGAGTGTGGGCCAAAGAATAAATAAAAAAAAATAAGAGATAATTTCAATTTAAAATGATGGGACAATATATCAGCACTTTTGAGTTGTGACCAAAGTACACGTTGGCGTAGAGGTTTTTAATCTTTCAGAGACTCTCTACACTTGGACAGGGAAAAAAAAATACATCTTTCTTCTATACACAATTCTGATAAACCAGAGGAAAAACAACTACAAACCTATACCCTTACTTAATAAATATAAATGCAAAATATTTGAATAAAGTATTAGCAAAGAGGCTACTACAATATATTAAAACTATTATATATTACAATTTAGTTGGAATTATACCAGAAATGCAGAATTGGTTTAAAATTAGCAAAACTATAAACATAAAAAATATTAATAACAAAATCAATAAAATTATTGTATTAGAAGAGATAGATTCTAGACGCAAAATTTTCCTCTGGAAGGAAATGTAAAACTATGCTCCCCAAAGTATCAAAAGTGTATATACACCCTTTGACTCAGCAATACTACAAAGAAATTAAATAAAGTGAGAAAGGATCCAAATGCATCAAAATATTCATAGTAACTATTTTTTGTTGTTGTTATAGTGCCTATTAATTAAAGAATGGCTGAACAAATTGATGTATATGACTGTAATGGAATATTATTGAATCTTAAATGATGAATGGATGGATTGCAAGAAAACTGAGGAGACATTTATCAGTGAGCAGAAGTAGAACAATTATATGACTTTATCAAGAAAAATAATTTTGAAAGATTTAAAATAAACTAGGTAAAAAAAATGAGACATGTATGCTCAGACATGGCAAATATGATTATTAGTTTTACTTGACTATACTAACTTGTTACAAGGGAGGATGGGCCTTCATTGGGGGAGGAGAGATAAAGAAGTTAATGATAGAGATGCCCCCCCAAGAAAGGTATAAAGATAAATAGCAATAAAATTTTTAAAGAAGCTACACAAAAAGGATTTTGGGAGGAGGTTCAGAGAGCATCAAAGGTAAACAGGATAGGTTTGAAACAAATTGCTGAATTCTGTATATACTTTTAAAAAACAAACTGGGGGCAGCTGGGTGGTGCAGTGGATAGAGTACCAGCCCTGAAGTCAGTAGGACTCGAGTTCAAATTTGGCCTCAGGCAAGTCACTTAACTCCAATTGCCTTAATAAAAACAAAAAACAAAACAAAACAAAAAAACAAAACAAACAAAACTCTACAAAATGAGTTTCATGTTTTATATATACACAATTCTCTCTCACTAGTTTTCTTTGTGAAAATGTTTGCATTTGTTAGTACAGAAAGTTGGCAAGTACAGAAAAACAACAATAACAACAACAACAACAAAAACAACAAGAAAATTGGAGATACTAAAGTGGTTAGTCGATTTCTTTTTCCAGCTCATTTTATAGATGAAGAAACTGAGGCAGAGTTAAGTGACTTGCCCAAGGCTATACACTAGTAACTGTCTGAGGTCAGATTTAAACTCAGAAAGCTGAATCTTCGTGATTCCAGACTAGACATTCTATCCACTCTACTACCTAGCTTAGCCCTTCCTTACAATGGAAAAATTACTGAAGTTTAAGTTAGAGGATTCAGGGGGTTCCTGCAGTCGAGAAGTTCTGAGTTCATTTAACCATATTTGCCTCAGTTTTCTCATGTGTAAAATGAGCTGAAAAAGAACATGGAAAATCACTCCAGTTTCTCTGCCAGGAAAACCCCAGATAGGATCACATGAAAGACAGGACTGAATGGCAAAAACAAAAGTAGAAGACCTAATCTCAACTCTATCATTCATTCCATCCATAACACTGAGTAATGATTTCATTTTTGGGTCTCAGTTTCCTCACCTGTAAAATAATAGGCTTTATCAACACTCAAAGGTTTCATTAACCTCTAAGACAGTGTTCCTATATCTGTATGGAATGTATTTGTTCATGTTTCCCTTTTTTGCACTTATTTCAAAGTTAAGGGCCCCATGGAATAACATATACTTTAGCAAACTCTAGAGCATTATAAAAATGTTAGCTATTACTATTTTCAAGTATGTTTATCCAAAAGTATAACAAGTAACCTCAGGAAGTAGTGAGATTTGTGTCAGTAATAGTTTTGATGTACAACTCGTATTGCATTTGTTGGGGATGGTATAGAAGTCATTCTTAGTCAGGTACAGAATTGCCTCTGAAGTCTCTCTGAGAACACCCCAATGGATGGGACTCAAATGTCCTCCCACCACATCTATCTGACTTTTCGTTCTTGACTTGGATTATCCAACCAAGAACCTGCATCAAAGACATGGAAAGAGTCCGTCTCCTCAGAATTGGCCATGTGTGTGCTCTGAGCTTCCGAGAGACCCTCTTTCTTTTCTAATACTGGTGACATTTGTAGATTTGAGTCCTCAAATCTTTGAAAGATCCTTCAGGGAGATAAGCATGTTCACTAAAACAATTTATCACAATAGGCTTCCATATCTCTCTCCCTGGTCCTCTTTGTGAGCAAATGAGGCTCTCCTGGTCTGGTGGGCTGGGTTTCTTTGTATGCAGACCCCAGAATCTGGCTAGTTGACTATCAGAAGGTAGGGGTACAGCAGACAGTTCTGATGGTCAGCTTGGCTAATCTTATTAATATCCTGATTGTCTTCCTCAACCAAACGATCGCCTATGGGGTGGTTCTGTAAGATAATGTGACCTTCCAATCCAATAGATAACGGGATAGTCAGACAAAGTCCTAAAGCATACAAGAACAGAAACAATGCCTTTACAGTAACCTCATGTTATCTAAACAAATTATTTGCTTCCAATTATAAAGGAGTTTTTTAAAAGAAGAGCTCAAAATTATTCCTTTTTCTGAATTCAAATAATTAGTCTTTGGGTACAACCAGTATTATTTACTTGGAGCAGGGAGCATTTTGCTGCTAAGATGAATATTTTTATGACTGCCCTCATAAATTGCTTTCCATTGTCTCTTGTCGAGGGGAAGGAGGAGCTCCCAGGGGTGAGCAAAGGGTTCTTGGGTCCCCGTCTGGGGGCCCCATTAAGTTGTTAAGGCATTTAGTACCCGCAGGCTTTCAGATTGCAAGGGCAGTTCAAATCCCAGCAAGGCTAGGGGTGGGTGTGGTGAAAGGAAGCTTTCATTTGTCCCCCCAGCTTAAGGGACAGGGCTGTCTTACAAGCAAGAATTGGGGAGAATGTAGTAAAGTAGCCAGACAGATCAGACTCATACTAACACCCCCTCCCCAACTACATACCCAAGCCTCTCAGAAAAGGGTTCTGGGAATATGGGAGCCAGAAGAAGCTAGGGGAAGGAAATATCATTTTAGTGAACTGCTGACTTCACAGTAGACAGATGGTTGTTCAGTCATAGCTTAGTTTGGGGATGCCAACTCTTAGGAAGAGCAGAGTTTCTCTGGAGTAGGCACTGGCTTCCTTTTCCTGTAAGACAGAAGCTGACTTCTAGGAGGGGAAAGATGAATTGTGGTACATGCTAAGGATTCTGGGGGAAGACACATAAGATCACAGATGGAGAACTAGAAATAACCTCAGAGGCTTTCTAGTTCAGACACTTCGTTTTACAAATGAGAAAACTGAGGAAGTAATGTAACTTGCCCAGGATCCTTCAGCTAGTCAGTGGAAGAAATGGAATTCAAATCCAGATCCTTTGACAAGTGCTTTATCTTCTATGCCAGCAGTTCTCAAAGTGAAGTTTCTAGATTTCTGAGGGTCCCTGAAACCCTTGCAGGAGGATTCACTATTTTTATAGTAATGCTATGCCATTTTAACTTCTAATACAATAAATGTCATTAGACACAACCCACATACACATAAACAAAGTTTTGGGAGGGAGGGAGTATTTGATATTTTTAAGAGTGTAAAGAGGGCCTGGGAACAAAAAGTTTGAGAACCACTATACTGTCTTGTTGCCTCATTAATCTCTATTCAGCAGCCAGGCTCTGATAGGCAGTGATATAAAACTTAGTGGGCACAGATAGGGCTCCAGGAAGGAGAAGATGGCAGAACTATTTCTTCTGTGAGGGTCTTTTGTATTGTACATTCTGGCAGAAAGAGAAATGGATTGAGGCCCAAGATGGTAGAGAGTTTTAAGACAACTTGCACATGCAATCATGGACCAAACTACTTTCCTTCTATATGGTGAAGTTTTCTTAAGACCCCCCCATCCTAACTCAGATCCTCAGCAAGTAAATGAATTCTCTGTGCCTCAGTTTCCTGATCTTAAAGTGGAGAGATTGGATTCAATAGCCTTAAAGATTATTTCTGGCTCTAAATCTACAATCCTTTTTAAAGCCCACATTCTATAGCAGAGGTGTTAAACACTAAGTCAAGTCTCCAAAACCAAATTAAACTGTAATTGGGAAATAAAATTTAACAAAATTAATGAAAATATAATAAGCATAGAAAATATTACATTTTAAAACTAAATCCATACACAGTTCACAGGAATCCTTATATACCGATTGGTGGCCACCATTTCTTTTTGATTTTGACAATACTGCTCTACAGGGAAAAATGAAAGAATTCAGGGAGAATAAATGTAGAATAATGACTGCTTTAGAAATTATTTTTAAGACTCAAAAATACTTTAAATCTATTACTACACATGACGCTTACCACAACCTTGCAAGGTAAGTATGGCAAATATCATTATTCCATTTTACAGATGAAGAGAAATGAGACACTGAGAGGAATTGCCTGGGGTTACACAACTAGCAGCTATTAAAAGCAGGAATTAAACTCTCTTGATTCTATCCAGAATGCTTGCCATTACTCTGTGATTGCTCTTTTTGGGGGGTGGGGGGAGGGAAGAGAGGGCACCTAGCTGAGCTCCTTGTTCTCAAGGATAAAGCATATGATGAACAAGGCCACTTGTATGTCTCATGAAGGCAGAAATTCTGGCTCATGCCAAGGATAACCAGACTCTCATTCCACGTCAACTTCCTCCTCCTCCTACTTTTTCAGAACAATCAATACCCAGTACCAGTCTCCAAACAGTCCCATCAATTCCCTCTGCCTTCTTCTCTGACCTCTCCAGAGCCTTTTTCTAGATTCAGTTCCAGAATCAAGGCGGAGGCCATCACTCCAGTTTGGCTCAAAAGGAGGTTCAGAGGCCTGTCACTGAGACCTATAACCAGGGACAGCTCCTGCTGGCTGGAGCTGGGATGGGAGAGACAAAGGCCATCCAGGCTGAAGATAAATGAACCCCTGGACACTGCTACAGTAACTGCGGTCCCCTAATAGAGGAAAACAAAGGTTTGCCCCTGTGACACTTGCTGGAAAAGATGAAGGCACATCAAAGGAAGCCAGGCTCGTTCAAAGCCCTAACTTAATTGTCAATTAAGCATGCATAAGGGAGAAAACGCCATGACAACCCTGGGCCGCATGCTGGTGTATTGCATGCTGGTGTATTATTGTCGGACCCGGGGAGAACACTGAAAACAGCTGATTTTGCTGACAATGTGTTTGTAGGGCACCTTGTAAGCAATCAGCACATGACAGAAGCAAAGCTCGCCTCCCCCTCCCCCCCACTGATCCTATTGTAGAGGACATTCCAGGGCTAGGGTCAGCCTGTGGTCATCATGGACTTGCAAAAGGTGGATGGATGGTGGAAAGATGAACAGCTCAACGTGGGCCAGCACTCTCAACTCAGCTGGTAAGAAAGGACTTGAAAAATTGAGAGGACATTCAACCTTTTAGAAAACTTCACTACAGAGAAGGAAAGTGGCTTGTCCATCCATGATTATACTCACAAAAAGGTCTTAGGACTTTGTGCTATCTTGAATCTCAATCCATTTCTTTCTACCAGAATGCAGAACACAAGAGATCCTCACAAAAAAGATAGTCTCTCCTCCCTGTGACCATGTCTCCTCCTTGTCTGTGCCCAGTAGATTTTATATTCCTGCCTATCAGGCCTTAGCTACAAAATGGGGATTAATAAGGCAACACAAGAAGATGGCCATTCTCAAAAGACTCCTTCCTTTCCTTGCAGAGGTGTGGGACTCTGGGTGTGGAATACTACAGATCACATCAGAACTCAACATGTTACTTTTCCTGAACTTTTTCCCCTCTCTTTTTAAAATTCTTTGTTATAAGGATAAAGAGGAGAAAGAATATGTTGGTGATATAAAAAAGAGAACAAAATTACTTTTAAAAAGTCAATCACATATAGGCTTTCTTGAAATGGAAATTTATTGTTTCATATTTTGAATATTCATGTTCTGCAGTGCACATGGCAATGGGTTTTTCTTTTTCTATTTTGTATTTAAGTTTTAAATAATTTTAAATAGTTATTAAAAAAGCAATCATTAGAACCATACCGACAATTATTTTGTAATGTTTTATACTACATCTCCTATTAATTTTTAATCAAGCCTCCAAATATTAGTGATCTCTTTCATAGTTGTGGCCACTATGGAACAAAATGAGCATATCCTATTGGATTTAGAGAAAGAAAACAACACTTTTACATACTGTTCAGTTCCTGTTTTCCTTTCTCTCCCATCTCTATCCTTGCCATCTAAGGAGTCATAATTTAAAGAGGTCTAGTTCAGGAGAAATAGAATGGCTTCAAGTGCCATCTCTACTTGAGTGATTTTGGCTAAGTCACTTTTCCCTTTGCCTCAGTTTCTTCATTAAAGTAAGAGATTTAGGCTAGATGGCCACTGAGGTGCCTTCCAAGACTAGGTAGATAATCCTTGTGTGACTGGTTAAATCACTTAACCTCATCCCAGGAGGAGGTAAGTTCCTTGAGGACAAGAAATAGTTTTAATTCTGCCTTTATGTCCCCAGTGTCTTATCCCTAACATGTAATAAGGTGCTTAATAATTGCTTATAGAATCAAAGAACAATTCACTTCTTTGGGATTCAATGCTCTCATCTGTAAAATGAAGAGTTACATTAGATGACTTCTAAGATTCTTTCCAAATTTGAAGCCTACTTTACCCACTACTCCCATTCATTGAGATATTCTCAAGATGCCATGTTGTGACACGCTAGGTCTCTTTGAGGAAGACGGAATGAGAAAGGAAGGAGAAAGCTAGAAGGCTTGCCAAATTTGGCTTAAGCAATTGGCAAGACCAAGGAAAGAACAGCAACAAAACAATTAAAACTGAAATTATCCTGACTAAGCCTGGCCCCAAAGAAGAGATAAGAGAAGGCTCCTCCCTCCCTTCCTAGTGCTGGTCAGGGACTGTGGGTGTGGAACGTTGTAGATCCTGTCAGATTTTCTTAATGTGCTTGTTTTGCTGAACTATTTTTTCCATTTTTTTATTCTTTGTCATAGAGGATAGAAGGAAGAAAAAAGGATACAATAAGGATTGTAGGTGGCATAAAAAATCAGGGGATTTGTTGGTTGATTAACTAGTCCAGAAATATCCCAGAAAAATAAGGAAGAGCAAATGTACACAAAAGAAAAACCTTTCCAATTTTCCTGGCACTCATGGGCAGCTAAGTGGTACAGTGGATAGAGCACCAAGTCTGAGTCAGAAAGTTCAGAGTTCAAATCTGCCTTAGACATGCTCGATGACCTTGGGCAAGTCACTTAACCCTAATTTGCCTCAGTTTCCTCATCTATAAAATGAGCAGGAAAAGGAAATGGCAAACCACTCCAGTATCTTTGCCAATAATAAGATCACAAAGAGTCAGACATGACTGAAAAAAATGACAGAACAAAAATAACATGGGAAATAGGGTAGCCAATTCTAGAAATCGATACTGATATTCTCTATGTTCCCAAATCCAAGGTGTAGATTCCATAAAGCCCTCCCTCCCTTCAAGACTCAACTCAGGCAGCCTCTTTCTTCTGAGTGGCCTTTCCTTACTTCTTCCCAGCTGTCACTTTGCATTTGCTTTGTATTTTCTTATCCTGTACAAGATTATTTCTTGGAGTAAAAGATAAGCAATGTGAGTGCAAGAATTGTCATTCTATTCCCATCAACTGGCACATCAGGTGCTCAATAAATTCTTGTCTAATGAAATTGAATTGAATCTGTGTGCTTTGTTGTTGTTAGTCATTTGCATGACCCCATTTGGGATTTTTCTGGCAAAGATACTGGAGTGGTTTGCCATTTCCTTCTCCAACTCATTTTACAGACGAGGAAACATGGTTAAGTGACTTACCAGGGTCACAAAGTGAGTCCGGTTTGAGGCTGGGTTTAAACTCAGGAAGATGAGTTTGATCTATGCTGAGCTTCTACAATTGGTAATGCTTTTTTCCTCTGATTATAGTATCAAATGAGTTTGGCCTACATTGAGCCACTTCAGAAAGGCCTGTTTCTTCCTAAGAATAATTTTATCACAAACAATAAAGAGCTTATATGTGGACCTATAATGGATACTCCATTAAAGAAGCTAAATTAACACAGGTCTTTGGGAAGGGGCAATGAGAAGAGAGGAGGTCAGGTTCAAGGACTGTCCATTACTAGCTACCTTCATGGCCACAGTGTCTTCTGGGAAGAAAATTACCAGGTCAGTGGGGATCCTATACATCCATGAGGTCTAGATGATTTGGAAACAGAACCAGTTTTAGCTTGGACACATTCTCCTTCTTGTTGCAATTTCTCCAGTTAAATTAGTTAAAGATCAAAGGAAATGATAATAGGAAAATGCTTAGCCCTATGGCTAGCACATAATGAATGCTATAAATGCTAGCTATTATTATTATTAGCATATTGGAAAGAAACTGAACCTGGAAGTCAAGACATTGCCCTCAGTCACTATGTGATGTTGGGCAAATCACTTTACCTCATTATAACTCATTTTTTCCAGTGAGGAAATTAACCTAAAAGAGTCTTTAAGGTCAAATTATATCTCCATTGAGTTAGTAATATTCCCCTTTTTCCATTCCCAAATTACCTATGGATATTTTATATTCAATCATGTGTGTGTGTGTGTGTGTGTGTGTGTGTGTGTGTGTGTGTGTGTGTGTGTGTGTGTGTTTGTCCCTCCACAGAAGAACGTAAAATCTTTGAGGACCAACAGAGATTATTTTATTTCTGTTTCAGTCTGTTCCCTACTCGAGTACCACCCCAGATTCTAGCATAGTACCTTGTATATAGTAGGCATTTAGTAAATAAATGCTTCTTGATTTAGTATTAGAAGATCTTAGATCTTTAACTAGAAGATATATTGTTCAATTCCTCTCCCCCATTTTACAGAGGAGGAAACTTAAGGAACTTAAGAGACTTGTCAAAGTAATATAGGTAGTGTCAGAGATGGGATTCGAAGTCAGAGTCTCTGACTCTAGAGTTTGGAGGGAAAAGTCTTTAGAGCCCTAAGATTTTGGGGTTCCATGGAGCCAGGCTCTCAACTCTGGGAAGGGCCTAAGGGTTCTGGGTTTCAAGTGGGCACATCCATTCTTGTTTTCCTGTCACTCCTGAGCCAGGCACGGCCGCTTCTCAGTCCCTGCCTTGCCTGCTTTGGCACACTCTGCCATCAAGCCCACCAAAGTGGGGCACAGAGAGTTGGCCCCAGTAGGGAAGAGAGCAGTCTAAGCTAGTGACCCCACTGTGACCTCCACACGACCTCAGCTTGTCAGAAAGCTGCTGGGCTTTTGTTTGCAGCTCAGGCTCCCTGACTTTGGTGTGGAGATCACAGGTACAGCACAATGTACATTGTATTCCCAGGAATGCCCCTTGGCCCCACTACTCCCCCCATCCCTCCTTCCCCCCCTTCCCCATTCAGTCCTTTTGCTTACTACAAATCCAGCTCAGCACTAGTCGCTTCCAGTGTGCTATTTTCCTCTGAAACGCTTTGTTTTTCTCCAGAGGAACCAAGTTACCCTGAAACTAACCCCAGCCCTCTCCCAGAGGCTCCCCAGGCTCTCAGCAAGCCACCACCTCTTCCTATCTCTCAGTAATAATAATAATAATAATAATAATAATAATAACAACAATAATAATAATACCTGATATTGACAGAGCACTTTGCAACCCCCCAAGCACTTGGGTCTCACAACAGATTGGGTACCAGCCAGAATTGGAGTGAACCCCCTCATCCTGCCTTATCTTTCCTTAAGGACTCAGCCCAGATCCTGCCTTCTGCAGACTCTTTCCCATCCTCCCAGCTCTTACTGCCTTCCTTCCATCTTTATGGAATTAGTTATTTACACGCTTCCTCTCCCTTTAGATTATAGACTACTTGAGGGGAGGGGACAGTTTTTGCAAATATATACAGAGCACTTATTGACTAACTGGCCAATTGACTGATTCTACTTGAGCATATTCATTCCCTAACTCCCAGCTTTCCCTGGTTAAGTACTAAGGGTGGGAAGCCTAAATTAGATCATGAACTCCACAAAGATAAAAACAATCCACTTTTGTCTTTTTGTATACAAATTACCCAGCACAATGTCTGGCATACAGTGGGCATTTAATAAGTGCTTGTTAATTGAGTTCTTGGCTAAGGAAATTGCTTTATCTCAGTTTGGGAGAGAACAACCTGTGTATTCTCCGGATCATTAGCCCAACCTGATTTGGGAAAACCTTGCCAATCCATGAGATCATTTTTACACTTGGGTTGGCCCTGGAAAATAAGTCCCTTTCTAGTCTCAGTCCAATTCTAGTTCTTTGGATCAAAGATCTAGATCTAGTACTGGAAGACATCTCAGAGGCTAGTTCACCTCATTTTTATAGATGAGGAAACTGAGACACAGAGATTTTTTTTTTCAAGTGATGTTGCCCAAGATCACTGTGGTAGTGAAAATTCAGATATGGGTCATCTGATTTCAAAGTCACTATTATAGTGGGCTGTATCAGGGTGATCCAGAAGAATATTAAAAAGAAAAGTTTCCATTTTAGCTTAGTAAAAGAATGCCTTGGGGGTAGCTAGATAGTACAGTGGATAGAGCACCAGCCTTGAAGTCAGGAGGTCCTGAGTTCAAATCTGATCTCAGACACTTATCACTTCCTAGCTGTATGATCCTGGGCAAGTCACTTAACCCCAATTGCCTCAGCAAAATAAAATAAAAGAATGCCTCGAAATCTACTAGGGAGATGTGGCTGGAGAGCAGACACTATGGCTGAGCCCATACTCCCCAGAGCATTGGAGACACCACTAAGGACAATGATTCTCAATCCTTAAAATAGGCTGTAAGTATCCAAAAGCCCCCCCCAAAAAAAGTTTCTGAACTCTTAACTGAATAGCATACATCTTAATATTTATGAACTACATTAAGATGTGCAAACATCACCTCGTCTGAGTCTCATGATACCTTGTGACTCATAAAGGAAAGAAAGCATCAGGGAAACTGAGGCTGAGAGATGGTAAATGATCTACCTAGGTTTACACTGCTACTAACTGTCTGAGGCAAACTTCTGGAATTCTTGTCGCTAAAGCCTTTTGAGGAGACCTCTCCTCTCTTCCCTCCAGGCCCTGATTCTGTGACCTCTATCCAGATGCCCCCCACTACTCAGATGCCAGGCCTCAGAAGCCATAAACAGTGTCCTTTCACTATTCCCCATCTGATGCATCCCCAAATCTTAGCATAGTACCTGGCACATAGTAGGAATTTAATAAATAAGGATTGATTGATGGATTTCTGAATCAGCAAACATCTCCAGAGACAAGGATATAGAAAAGGGAGCCCTTCCAAGGGAGGTCCTTATGTAATGACATTGGAAAGGGCACATGGGCAAAAGTCTCAATCCTTCTCTAAATCTATCTTCTTCCTTAGAGAAATATCCTGGCTCCCAAACTCTCCTTTTATTAACAGGAAGAAACAAGAGATACTCAATGAGAGGACCGGGTCCCACCCACTTCAGAGGCCTTTATGAGGAGGAGTGCCCACTCAAACTCTTTACCTGAAAGCTTACTTGGAGGAGAGGCACTTGGTTGCGTGTGGTGGGGGGAACCATGGGAGAGCATAGGGTTCAAGCCGTGAGGCTGGTTTGTGCTGTAGGCATCCATGGCCAGTTTCTGGCGGAAAGCCTCCTCCTTTCTGCGGTTGGCAAACCAATTGTAGACACGGACCTCAGTAACCAGGTTGGAACCGAGGCCGTGAGCTTTAGATGGGGAGACTCCTCGTTGCAGACATTCTGCCCTGTGAGCAAATAAAAGAGAGATCAAGCAAGATAAAAAGGGTTCTCAGGGATTTAACAACAGTTGTTAACAACAGTCATGCTAGGAATGCTATGAGGCTAAAGTTAGGGTCCTGAGGATGGAGAGGAAACTGATCTCTACAACTGACTCTAAATCACAGGTTCTTCTAGTTCCTCTTTCCCCCCAAATTCCCTAGAACAAAAGGGTCTCCAAAGAATTTCTGACTATATAATTTACAACAAGATTTCTTCCTTCCTTCCTTCCTTCTTTCTCTCCTCTTCTTTGTCTCTATGTCTCTCTTCATCCATCTCTGTGTCACTTGTCTCTGTCTGTCTCTGTCTCTATCTCTTTCTGAATCAGTCTCTCTTTGATTCTCTGTCTATTCATCTCTCTGGGTCTGGATCTGGATCTCTGTGTCTCTCGTGTCTCTAGTCTTAGTCTCTCTTTCTCTCCCCCTCCCTTCCTCCTCCCCCTTTCTTTCCTGCTTCTTATCTTTCTTCCTCCTTCTCTCTCCTTCTCCCTGCCCATTACTTTTTTTTTCTTCCTTCCTTCTCATTATGGGATTTTTTAGCAGTATAGTGAAATCAGAAAAATATTTTCACATATATAAAATAAATTAGTAGATTGCAGAGAAAATCTATTCTATTGAAATACAGTAATGAAAATTAAAAAAAAAAAAAAGACATCAGACCTAGGTTCATAGACTCACAGAACTTCTACCCTATAGGCTGTAAGCATGATTATGGCTGGAGGACAGTATAGCATGATGATGAAAATATGGGTTCTGTAGTCTTGAGACTTGAGTTTTTCAGATCAAAATCAAAATAGATACATTAAATCTATGTGAGGGACAGAAATACAATGCAGTTTAAAGCATGCTAGATTTGATATAAAAGAAATGGGGTTGGAATCTTGCATTTCTTATCATCTGTGTGACCTCAGGCAAATCCCTCTGGCCTTAGTTTTCTTATCCATAAAATAAGAAGTCTAGTGCTTTTCTTCTAAGAACCACTCCTACATTTATAGATCTATACCTGGTCCACAGTTTCTGACACATAGCAAGCACTTAATAAGTTTATTGACTTAATAACTACTTGTTGACCTATAAATCTGTATAAAAGAGGCAGAATTGAAACCTATACACTTAATGGTCCCAGGGCTTCTAACAATTAACTCAATTAAATGGGTCTTTCAAACCACAGATACATAATAATTATCCTTTATTCATTATTTAATATTATATGTAAATATATTATATAGCCTATGTAATTATATATGGCAAATATAATTATGATCATTGTACAGTAATGCTATGATATTAATATGATGGTAATATAATATAGCAGTGATATCAACATTGGCTATATTATTATATGTGATATTATGATCATGTAATTTAGTATATAACTTATTTATGATAGCTTTTATAATAATCACAATAATATTATAATGCCAATGAGAGCATGGTATATACTATTACCCATGGGATGTAAGCTTCTTGAGGGCAGAGATTTTTTTGGATTTATCCTTCAGTACATAGCCCAGTGCTATATGTTGTTTCAGTCATGTCCAATTCTTTGTGACCCCATTTGGGGGTTTTCTTGGCAAAGATACTGGAAAGGTTAGCCATTTACTTCTCTAGCTTATTGCTAGATGAGGAAACTGAGGCAAACAGGTTAAGTATTTTGCTCAAGGTCACACAGCTGGTAAGTGTCTGAAGCTGAAAAAATCAGAAGTCAGGTCTCCCTACTTCCAGACTTATCCACTGTATCACATAGCTGTATCAATCCCCACCAAGTGCTATGTAGTAGATGCTTATTGAATCAGGAGTGGGGAACTTTTTTTTTTCTGCCAAGGGACTTTTGGATATTTATAACATATTTCATGATCTATACAAAACTTAAAAACTCAAGCAATGGGAAATTGTCGTTCCCAGCTTTCAACTCATCATCACCTGCAGTCACCTTGGTAGGCCCAGACCAAATGATTTTGAAGTTCTCATATGGCCTGCAGGCTTCTGCTCTAAATGAATTATTTAACATAATTTTCTTAACTGAGGCAGACTGTAGCAGATCGGATCTCTCCATTCTATTTTGCTTACCTCCCCTGATCGTAGATGGAGATATGAGAGGAGCTAAAGCCAAAAAAAGCCTTATCCAACATCAAACAGCTAGTAAAGGTCTCAGGTGGGATTTTAACTCAGGTCTTTATGACTTCAAATCTAGCATCACTGCTCCATTCTGTCTCAAAACCAGCAATGGGAAAGATCACTGGCCAAGGTTAAAGCCTATGATCAAAGGACAGCTTTATTCTAAATCTAATTAACCTCTATGGGACCAAACTCGTGCCTCCCAGAAAACATGCCATAGATCTCATTTCATCTGACCATCAATAGCTTCCAATTGGTTTGCATTTGTCTTTTGAGGTGTCTTCAATGACCTGAGTTGGTTTCCATGGGAACCGTCCCTAAGCAGTCTCTAGGAGGTGTGGCTATCATGGCCCTCTCTCCCCAGGCTTATTTGCCAACATAGTGTGGATGTATCTAAATGTGCCCGGGTATTAAATAATGACTGGGATATCGTATGCACTTAATAAACATTTATTAATTGAGCTGATGTCATTACCTGTTGCATTCTTCCACTAGGGCTTCTCTCTCCTCCTTGCTGGGGTTCTTTTGTCGGTCATAGGCCTGGTACAAGATTTGCTGGGATGCGGGCCCCCATTTGAAGCGGTTTCGGCGCATCTTTTTGTTGGCAGGCTCAGAGCAAGCATCATCCGGCTGCCCAGCCCCCTGGCTCTGCTGGCTGAACTCTGGAAAGAGAAACAGCAGCTGATCCTGACTGCTTTTGTCTGTCATATTTCCAGAACTTTGGACTGTCTGGTTGAATTCTGAAAAGAGAAAGGAGTAGATTTGATAGGGTCTGTAGCCTCCACCCAGATGACAGACAGACAAATAAACACCTACATTCCCTTCTCTTAATTTTCTACTCCAGCTCTGATCTATTATTGGGCAAATAATGTTACCTCTCTAGGACTCAATTTCCTCATCCATAAAATGAAAGGTTTTCATTAGATGGCCCCTTTAGACCCTTTCAGATATAAACCTATGTTTGTTATCAGCCAATGTATTATTCCTTTTTTTTTTTTTCAAGGAGTTCCATTCCCACGAGCCATTGTTTCAGAGACCATTTGTTTTTATTTGACCCTCAGATATGAAGCAATACTCTAAAACCAAAGACCGTTTTCTCTTGTTTTGTTTATTCTAGCATGTTACACAGAAAGAATTCTTGGCTGGGTTGGACTAGCTTATAAAGCCCTGGCACCAAATCTCTTTAAGTCAAAGCTTTGCGGCAAACTGTTTATAAAAAAAAAAGTATTCAGGGAATTTGAATAGTTATATACCAATGTATTTAGTTGTTTGTGCCTTAAAGGTTAAGATTTGTCAAATGAATTATTTAATCTCTTTCTATAACCAGCTTAGATGGGACTCTTTTTATCTATAAAAGCACATACCTACCGATGTCCATCCCAGAATTCTATAGCATAGAATTACCAGTAATAAGTGAAGTTTTACAGGTTAACTTACTTAACCCTGAATGAGATTATTTTATGAGGTAAAAAGATCAATAATAGTAAATACTTTCTATAGCATCTAAGAGCTCTCCTCTCTCCTAAAAATCCTGTGAGATAAGAAATATAAGCATTAATATTAGCCTTACACTATAGATGGGGAAACTGAGGTCCAGAGAGAAGTGATTTGCTTAGGACTCACATAGCTGATATGTAACAGATCGGGAATTCAGATTCCAGACCAGGAAGGTAGTGGAATACTATGGAAAGTTTCTGAAATTAGAGGACCTGAGTTTGAATCCTTAGCTCCACCATTCCCTACCTTGTGATTTTAAGCATCTGACTTCTTTGAGCTGTAGTTTTTATTATTTTTTTTTAATCTACAAGATGAGGGAGTTAAACTAGATGGTCCATTCCAATTCCAAATCTATGATTCTTTGAACTTGCTTCAAATTCTGTCTCTGCCCATTCACTGCCTTTCCTTTCTTGGATGTTTTGAATGTGCCCTAGGCATTGGAACCCTAGATAGCATTATCATTAATTCTAAGTGACTATGATGGCCAAGGCCTTAGACTCGGTACCAAAAAATCCCCTGGCTGGGAGATGGACCACTTTCCAGCATAAATTCCCAGGCTTTTGATGATTGGCCATTTCTGTTAGCAGATCACAGGATATCAAGCTTCCTTCTTAAGATCTTGCTTATGAGGTATAGTTCACTGGGTAAAGGACAGGGAAGGGATATTTTCAGAAATGAATGAGAAACAACAAAATATATCAAGAAAAACAAAGTAATTTTTAATTTAAAAGAAATTAATAAAGAAAATTTAGAGCTGGAAGGGAACTTTATACATGAGGACACTGATGCCCAATGACATAAAATGATTTGTCATCCTTGGGCATCAGTGTACTCACGTATAAAGTTCCCTCCCAGCTCTAAATTTTCTTTATTGTCCCTTGGGAAAACATAGAGAGCAAATCTAAGATTGAAATTCATGTTCTCTGTCACTGAATCCAGTGATCAATTTTGCCTGGCAGTGGTACCATGGGAAAAGCACTGAATTTAAAGTCTAAAGACTTGACATCTCATGATCTCACCTTTGTTACCTGCTACCTGTGTGACCTTGATTAATTCATTTAAATTCTTACAGCCCATGTTTGCTCATTTGCAAAAATGAGAAGGTTGAACTAGGTTGTTTCTAAATCCCAGTTCCACACTCTGCTACTATGAGTTCAGATTCAAACTATGGGTGGCCGTCTGCCAGGTTGAAAGAGAGGAGGACAGAATATGCCATAGGCTCTTAATTGTGGTTAATTAATCTGATTTGGAAGATTCACTCACAGGAAGATTTCTCTTATCATTGAAATGGTACTCTAAGTAGTCAGATTTACTAGCAGGTGTTTCTCTGTACCTCTCTGTGTGTGTCACACATTCTCCTCTCCTCTTTTTCTGCCTCCCCCTCTGTCTCTCTCTCTGTCTTTGTCTCTTTCTCTGTCTCTTTTGTCTCTCTCACACACATACTCATATCCTTCTGTACTCTTTATCTCTCTTCTCCCTCTTTCCTACTATCCTTCCTCTTTACTTTCTTTCTTCTCTTTCCCTTCTTCCTTCCTTCCTTCCTTCCTTCCTTCCTTCCTTCCTTCCTTCCTTCCTTCCTTCCTTCCTTCCTTCCTTCCTTCCTTCCTTCCTTCCTTCCTTCCTTCCTTCCTTCCTTCCTTTTCTATGCCTAAAATTTTTAAATCTAAAGCTTAAAAAGGATTGAGGGGGAAGAGAAGGACCTACTTCACTCTGTGATAAAAAATCAGGTAGTCTCTTGTCCAGATTACTCAATTTCTCCATCTGTGAAATGGGTTCAGTAGAAACTTAAGGAATATTTTGATAGTCTTAGAGACATTTTGAAATATAGTCAGAAATGAAATAAGGTAAATAATAGCAGCAGGAATAGCAATAATATCTTGAACTTGTATTGTGCTTTGTACTTTTTAAGTCACTTTCTAATCTATTCACATATGGTACTCACAATAGTACAGAATAACAATTATTCGTGTTTGTTTGGTTTTTTTTTTTTCCTATGAGACTACAAAGTGCTGTCTAGAGACTCACATCTCAATGGGGGCTCATTTTTTTGATGTTTTCTCTACTTTCTGTGCTAGGCCAAACACTCAGAATAAGAACAACTAGCATTTATAGGTTGCTGAAAACGTGCAAAGCCCTTTCTATTATCTCATTGAAACCTCATAACAAGTCTTCCAGGTAAGTATTCCAAATATTATTAGCGTCTCTGTTTTATAGATGAGGAAACAGAAGTTCAGTGTAGTTAAGCAATTTGCCTCTTGGTTATAAACTAGAATATGTCAGAATATGATTTGAACTCAAGTCTACCTAATTTCAAGATCAGGGCTTTATCCATTATGTCACATTGCCTATCATGGAGGATCACTGAATAATAGCTTATGTTAAAATTGATATTCTCAAGGACCTAGAGGATTGGAATATTTATTTGACAGACTCAAAACAAAACAATCCTCAAGAATAAAAGAGACAGAATGATACAGTGGAAAGATCACTGGCTTTGGAATTGGAGGAACTGGATTCAAATCTCATCTCTGAACCTACTGCTAATAAGATCTTGGATTAAGTATTTAATTTTACTGGTCTCAGTTTCCTCATTTGTAAATTTCCAAATAACCACTAAGGCCCAATTCTGAATTTACAGTCATATGAACTACAGTTATTTCCAGCTATGAGAACTGAGTAGCAAACCCAGGTGAAAGTATTGCTTTACAGTTTATGAGAGTCTCTAGGAGGACTGTTTACAAAGTGTTCCTTAAAGATGTAGCACATCTTTGCTGTATGCTCAGATGTGGATCAGACTACACAAATATAGGAAGATTCATGCTCTGAAGTTGTTTTAGAGAATCCAGCTTCCCCCACCAATCTCACTATTCATATTCTCCTTCACTTGGCCTACTTTCTAAATTCAGATTAATTGAGGGAGATGTCCATAATTTTTTTTTTCATTTTATTTCATGCCAAATTGGACCCAGAAGAGTCAATCCTAGTGACTACTGTTTTATAGTTCTTTCATGACAGCAATCAAGACTGATGTATAGTTCATTTTATTTTCTATAATTCTATAAAGAACTGTTCTCTGTTTCTCTGTCCCTCTGACCATCCTTTTCTCTCTCTCTCTTTCTTTCTCACTTTCTGTCTCTTTCTCTTGTCTCTTTCTGTTTCTCTGTACCTCTCTGTGTGTGTCACACATTCTCCTCTCCTCTTTTTCTGCCTCCCCCTCTGTCTCTCTCTCTGTCTTTGTCTCTTTCTCTGTCTCTTTTGTCTCTCTCACACACATACTCATATCCTTCTGTA
The DNA here is from genome assembly GCF_048593235.1 of Sminthopsis crassicaudata. Taxonomy (NCBI): domain Eukaryota; kingdom Metazoa; phylum Chordata; class Mammalia; order Dasyuromorphia; family Dasyuridae; genus Sminthopsis; species Sminthopsis crassicaudata. The sequence continues at coordinate 444,483,365 of NC_133620.1, forward strand.
CTCTTTATCTCTCTTCTCCCTCTTTCCTACTATCCTTCCTCTTTACTTTCTTTCTTCTCTTTCCCTTCTTCCTTCCTTCCTTCCTTCCTTCCTTCCTTCCTTCCTTCCTTCCTTCCTTCCTTCCTTCCTTCCTTCCTTCCTTCCTTCCTTCCTTCCTTCCTTCCTTCCTTCCTTCCTTCCTTCCTTCCTTCCTTTTCTATGCCTAAAATTTTTAAATCTAAAGCTTAAAAAGGATTGAGGGGGAAGAGAAGGACCTACTTCACTCTGTGATAAAAAATCATCACTCTGTAATAATGATCCTACAATTCTAAATCTACAGAAGCCATTGATTCCAACCCACTCATTTCAAAGAAGAAGAAACTAAAATTCAGATGAAGTGACTTGGCCAAAGTTATCCAGGTTAAAAGAATGGAGTGGGAATTTGAAACCAGATCCTCTTGATTTCACATATACCACTAGACAGAAGAAACAAGATCCTTAAACCCCACAGGATTTCCTGAATTCATATAGTAAAAGAAGTGGGAGTATGACCATCTTAACATCTTAATAATCTTAAGAGTTTCATTTCCCAGCCTTCAGTACCTTTATTCCCAGAATAAAAGCTAGATTTGGCACCAAGCAACTTTATATGTCTAGAACTGAGAATCATTTGGCCCGAAGGTCCTCCAAAGAAGATATTGGGAAAACAAGCATTGTACATCTACAGACATTTGAATACACACACACATATACACAAAATAAATATGTATATAAATGTATGTATATGTGTGGTATGCCTGTGTGTGACAACCATTAACTATTTTTTTAAACCAGGAAAATAATCAGACCAAAATAATTGAAGCACAAAGCAGGGGGGAAATGCTTTTTCTTAAACTAAAACAATTTGTCCTTCATGGTCACATCACTCATCAGTGATTTTCAAACTTCTCAAACTTAAAAAAAATAGAAAAAAGTCTTCTTAGTGCCAAGACTGAACAGGAAAAGTCTTAAGGTGGTGGTGTGGGGGTGATGGTGAGGAAAGAAGGAGTCTGGACTGGGGGAAGAAGGAAGAGTTAGGATTAACCAACAGCAACTCCCAGCAAACTTTATTATGTCATCTACTACTGCTCACTGGCCTAGTTTGCTATTCAAATTTATCCAGAAGAAGGGACACCAAGGGGCACTCTGGAATCTGTTCTAATTGGAATTATTTTACTAATTCAGTTGGTGAACGTCTATCTACTCAACCCTCAGTTTCCTTTTTGGGAAGTGGAGATTTCAATACTGAACTGTTCCCTCTCCCTGACTTCTAACTCCTGCCAGATTTCCCCAAGTAAGGATGCTGGTGATCTGTGGTGTAAGGAACAGGAGTGGAGGGGCATCTATATATCTTGTACTTTTTCCAAAAGGGAGCAGAATGTGGAAATAGCTAACTTCCTTTGGAAATTTAAATCAGCAATCTGGTATTATACTAAAGTGCCCTGTCTAGGAGGTGATGACGGAAAGAAGGTAGAGAATTTTCTCTTCAACCAACTTGGGAATGGAATGTACATAGAGGAAACTAGAAACTAGAGCATGGCCTTTTGTAGATATTAAGGGTTAATCATTTGGCAAATAAGCAGCCAAAAGCGTCCTTCCATCCTGACAATCCCAATTCCCATCTGTCAGTGCTGTAGTGACACTGGGAATAACCTATTCCCCTAATTTTCTCCTCAAAATTAATCAGTTGCTCTATTAAGTGTCAACAATGAGGAAACCAAAACAAAGTACAGTGGTTAGTGATAGAGCAAAGGTCCCTCAAAAAGCCAAATTCAGGATAAAAATACTTACGTCTCAAGATCTCTCTCTGCTTCCGGACATACCAGGTGTACAGTGCTGCACGCTTCTGGGTCTTCATCGGGGTGCCCTTGTTGAGATGCTGTGAGAGGTGAGACTGGTTCAGGCCTGTAACATCCACCACCTCCCTCTGGGGGATGTTATGCTGCTGCATATATCCCTTGATCATTTTGGCTGCCCTCCAGGGGTCCTCACTAAACAAAAAAAGCACACAATTAGGATGCTTGTCGTAGAAACCCAGGAGAAATACTCATCCAGGAATTTCCCAGGATTGTTAGAATTTTCAAGTCAAAAAGGGTTTGAGAGATCAAGTTGTCCAACCTCCTCATTTCACAAAGGAGGGAACTGAATCCCAGAGAGATGAAGAGCTTTATCTAGTTACCCAGGGAAGAAAATGGCAAAGTTAAGATTCTTTGGGCTCCAAATTCATAGCTTTTCCACTGACATTTTAGATGCTGCAACAACAACAACAACAACAACAACAAAATGCAAACCAAAACAAAAATGTAATGTTTGTGGCTCCAAGTTAACTAAAAGTCCCAGTTTTCCACACCACCCATTGCATTCTAAAGGAACTGGCAGTAAGAGAACAAATGTGAAGTCCAAGCTCAGAGGAAAGAAGATGAAGGTCCTGCCTCTGAATTGGTGGCCACCGTATACCTTTCTTCCAAGAACTGGGAAAGGAATTAGGAGATTGTAAATATTTTTTCCCCTAAAAGCAACCCTACAGAGATCCATGCCTGAAAACTGAGCAAAACTGATAGCTTTCTAATCGATTTTACTTAGTCTTTCCCTAAGTAGGGAACGCAAAACAAATTTCAAAACAGAAACAAAAACAAAACACAACAGAAAACAAAACAAAACAAAACACCACCACAACAAAAACGGAGATGCAAATCTCACTATCTTCTGGTTGGGTTGATCCTAAGATGATAGAGAATCGAAAGTGAGTTTGAGCTTTTATGGTCACCTAATTTCAGATTGAACTTTCATTAAATTACTTCCTATGGAGTGTCTTAGTTTCTGATCCATAAAATAGGAATGGCTCATACTCATCTGCCTCGGAGAGAAAAGAGACCCTTTTTGTAGGTTTGTGAAATGGATTTTCAGGATTCTTGAAAATATCAAAAAACTAATACTGAGTTAATGCCCCCCCACACTTTGAAGCTAGCACAAAATGTTTTCAAAATATGGACTCTAGCTTCCCTACTCCTGGAGAAGAACAACGAAATACGCTACAGGATTTTACAATTTTGAATAATACATAAAAATTTTCAGCCGGGTCCAAAGTTTTCAAAGAAAAGCTATTGTTTCGTCATATTCTGGCAAGATTTCCCCTCTGATGTGGTGGGAGTGACTGAGAACACATTTTGCCCATTAGCTTCGATTTAGAGACCTGAACATAATAATGCTTTTCAATTCTGTTAAACTAGATTGGGGGCGGGTGGATTTGGGGATTGGGGAGGGAGGAGAGGCAACAACAACAACAACAAAAACCCAAATTAAAAATTCTTCAAAGTTTGGGAAGAAAAATGCTAGGGCGAGCTACAGCCTCCTGTGCAATAACCTTCAAATTCTCTCTGTCCTTTAGAATTTTTCCCCTACCATTGTTTCCCCATGTTACATCAGGTGGCTTAAAATTGACAAGATTTTTATCTGCAACAAAAGGTTATATTATAATGTGTTTGTGGCTGGTGGGCATCTCCCCTACTTGAATGTCAACATGAGGGTTAAAATTTGTGGGTGTGTGAATCCATTAAAAATTATTTGGAACGACACAACAAGCAATTTCATTTTAAATTGTATCCATTCATGGATTCATTTTTATAATACTTTAATGAATCAAATAAACACGCCCTGCTCAATAATTATACTACGTATTTTAAAAATATGTTCTCCAACTCCAGCGATTTATTTCACAAATCCCTTGGTAATTAATTAATGAAGGGGGAAAGACCGTAGTAGATCCCTGAGCTTGAGGAGTTGCTGGGAAGGGGAATTCGGAGAAGCGAATATTTATAAACTACCTCTAAATTGGGCATTTCTTTTAATCAGTGTCAAAGGCAAAATGAGGGAAGAGAAAACAATTTTGAGCACAGAAAATTTACCTGGAATCTCTATTGAAACGAACTGTTCCGATTTTGAACACCGGCATTTAAATATCAAAAAATGTTCAGAAAATGTGCCGAGTCGAATGTTTAACTAGATTTCTAGTATAGGGATAGGATAAAACTTTTGGAGGAGACATACAAAAAATAATTTTCAAACTGAAAAAGGCATTCGGTTGTTAACTTTTTGTTTGTTTGTTTATGTTAACAGATTCTGGAGATTTAGGATTTCGTTTTTAGCTTGATTTTATTTTAGCGTTTCAGAAACGCTGGGAAATGAAGCAGGTGGGTCCCGCCAGTCCCAGGGAGAAATTCGTGGAGTCAATGAATGGAACGAAAGCCAATGTCCAGAGCCCGCAATAGATCAGCTTCAAAACACGCCAAGAAAATGAGTAGAGCCCTATTTTAAAAACAAAAACAAAAAGTACCTAGAAAAAGGCCTCTTAAATCTTGGGATAAGGTGGTACAGGAAAAAATTATTTCTGAATTCAGAAGTATTCCCCAGCGGTAAAAAGAACCTGCCGACCCAACTCTTTATTTTTTAAAAATACTATTTTTAAGAGGAAAAAAAGAACAAAACAAAGAAGAAAGAAAGAAAGAAAGAAAGAAAGAAAGAAAGAAAGAAAGAAAGAAAGAAAGAAAGAAAGAAAGAAAGAAAGAAAGAAAGAAAGAAAGAAAGAAAGAAAGAAAGAAAGAAAGAAAGAAAGAAAGAAAGAAAGAAAGAAAGAAAGAAAGAAAGAATCTTCCGGGTGGCATTTATTTCGAACAAACATAGAGGACAAAAGCTCCGGCCACATAGTAAGAAGGCAGGTGTCAAATGCCCTTATCTCCGGGCCGCTGGCCCAGCGGCGAGCGTCCTACGCAGCAGTGTCCGCCCGGCTCACGCGAGTTTTCAAAACAATTCTCCATTAGCCCTCCCGTGTCAATTTCCCGGCCCAGGGAAACTCACTGAGCCTTTGGATGGAATAGACTTTAAACTGGCTTCTTTCTGTGGGAAGGAAATGTGCTGTCCCAATCCAGGCAGTCTGGAGGCCAACCTGGCCCCAAACCCGGAGCTTCGACCCCAGGAGAAGACAAGAAAATTGGAAAGGAAGAAGGTGTCTTTCCCCCCCACTTAGGGAAAGGAAATGCACGCGAGTTCTCTCACGTGTGGGGGCTTTACGTGAGTACCCTTCTAGGGAGTGAGTCTCACTCCTGCGGACCGCATCTCTAATTTGTCCAAGGGAAAACAAAACAAAACAAAACAAAACAAAACAAAACAAAACAAAACAAAACAAAACAAAACAAAACAAAACAAAACAAAACAAAAACGCCTTCCTGAAGAGAACTTGTAGCGGAGTCACAGCTCCAGAACTAGAGAGTGAAGGAATCGTCCTCTTCCTATGTACCCCTATTTCTCCTATACCCGGGAAAGCGCGGACAACGTCGGCCCTGACCTTTTGCTAGGAGAACTGGCCTGGGGGGGGGGGGGGCACATTGCGTGTCCAGGAGGCCGCTCGAATAGAGCGCTGGCTGTCGGAGAGAGAAAAGGAAGGAGCGAAAGTACAGGTAAGAAGATGTGGTTTCGGGCCTGACTGGGGTTTACCCCTGGGGCGCTTTAGGCTGGGCCGGCCCTCCCGGGGGGAATGGGGCCCCAGTCTAGTGTCTGCTAAGCAGTGAGTCTCTCCTCGGGGTGCTAAGTGGACCCGAGGGAGGGGCCGGGCCCAGGTGCGCGCGACAGTGGTCCCGCGTGTGTGTTTGTGTAGCAGCTGGGAGTGTGCCCGCGCCCGGTGTGTGTTTATTTCCTTCCCCCTTTTAAGCTCAGTTTACAACTTCACCAATGAATAACCCGCCTCTCTATTCAAGCCTAATCACAGCCCTTTGTGTATCTTTCTGTTGATGATTTATAGAAATAAATTAATAACACCCCAACTCCACGTGCTGCCGTGTATGTTTCATCCCGGCTACATCTAGAGCGGAGAAAGGGCCGGGCAGAGGCTGGGGTACTCAAGGGCGGGACCCCAGAGGATTTCTGAAACCCCGCTGAAGACTCCCCAGTCTCGGAAGGCAGCGGCGGCCGGGCCCGGAGAAAAGTTACAACAGTCTTGGCGGTTACGGCCGCCCGGGCCTCCGGCTGCCCTGGGAGTCAGTCTCTGAGTCCCGGCCTCCCCTTCGCCGAAACGGGAGTCAGTCTCTGGGTCCGGGCTTTCCTCCGCCGGGTCGGGAGACAGCGCCGGCCCTATCACCCGGCTAGCGGAGGGACAACAAGGAGCGGAGATCTCACTTAGCAGCGGACAAGGGCGTCTTAACCTCTCCTTCCCAAATCTCCGGGATTCTCAAATTGGAACCCGGCGAACGTAGCTTAGCAATCACCCACACTCACACACCCATTTATTTGGGGGAGGGAAAAGGCCCCAACTGGCCTGGGACTCTTTTTGAATATTCTCCACCAGTGTCCCGCTGAATTAGGAATTGGGGGTAACCTGAGGAAGAAGAGCTAGGGGTCCGGGAACCAATTTCAAATGCAAGTTCACATCCTACCCCTAGCCAGCCAGCTTCCGGGGCGCTGGGCCGACCCAGGCTCCTAACCAGGCCCCGAGATCTACTGGCTCTGGGAACTGAGCGGCGATCGGGTGCCGGGGCTGGTCCGGGAGCTGTGCGCTGAGAGCGGCCCAGACGACCACGGTGGGGAGAGTTAGCCCCCCTTGGGATGATCAGTAACCAGCTGTCAAAGGCTCTCCGGTGTCCCGAGGTGGCAGCTAGCAGACCCCGGGTTGAGCGGACTGACTGCACCCTCGCGGAAAAGTCCGCCCAAGAAAGCCCGAGTGAGTCTCTCCTAAGTTTCTCTACCCCAGTCTGAGCATTAACACCGCGAGGAACAGGACAGGTGTTTGGGGCTCTACACGGCCAGAATTGTGAAGAAGGTTGGGATGGAGGCAGGGCCCATTCCGGCCGAGGGTTCCGTGTGACAGTGACACTGATAATCCCTCCCCCCGGGAAGTCCCTGATCCCAGGGAGTTGGGGGGGTGGGGGTGGAGAGGGGTACAATCGCGCTGCTACAACAGACCCAAGCCGCCGGGGAAGCTCGAAGTCGGCTCCCTCCCTTCAGTGTTTGACTCGGGGTCCCGGCGAGGCTTCCCGAGAACGCTAGGAAGAACAGGGCCCAAGGCCGGTAGATTGTCCCAATCCCGGGGTGCTCGCTGCAAGCCCAGGGCAGATTCTCCGAGGTGGGACGTAAGCCGGAATCAGGCCTCGGCTCCGAAAGCCATTCCTTTCCCGAGGGTCATGGCTTCCTATCTTCCCCCGTCCCTGGGTAAAGGCTTTTTTAAAGCATCCAAGTGTGTGCCACCCCTTGTCTTTCCGACCTAGAGAACTAAGCCTAGAATCAAGGTGTTCCAGGGTAAGCTGCAGAGAAAGGAGAACTGGCCGGGCCTTAGTCCCGGCTGGAGGGAGGGGCCGAATTTAGTGAAGTCTGGGGTGGCCCAGCAAGAACTTCTCTCTCTGGGACCCAGGCACCCCAAGAGGGGGAGGGAGGGGAGAACCAACCTTGGTGGGCCGGGCTGAAGAGAGCTGCCCTGCCAGAACGGCCCAGGGCAGGGGAGAAGAGCGAGGGCCAAGGCTGAGCCAGCGTACCTGAGCATGCGGTCCACTTCGGCCCTCTGCTCCACAGCCTCCTCGGTGTTGAGGGCCTGTAACTCCTTGAGAATGGGAGGGGTGTCATAGTCGTCTCCGTCCTCTGACCCCTCGTCCCCTGACAGGCGACTCTTAGCATGTCCATTGGTAAGGGTATGAAAGACCGGCTTGGTATCGGGCTCAGCGCCGCTCCCCGGGGACAGCGGCAGAGTCTCCAGCTTCACCCCGAAAGTCGGGGCTGGCAGCAGCTCCTCGAGAGCCTGGGCCAACACTTCCTTGGTGACCCCGGAGCTCAGCAGAGCGCTCAGGAGTTCTTGCTGGAGAGACGTGAGCTTGGACACCATTTTCCACGGACTGGAGAAGAGGGGGGCTCGGGGTGGGTGGGGAGGGGTTGGTGTGAGAAAGGAGGGCGGAGGGGAGCTTCACGAGCAAACCCCAAGTCTGGGAGCCCCCCCGAAGTCTCCGCACACCTGTTATTCCCCAGTCCCGGAGTCTCCTCCGAGAGGAGTCAGCAAACTTCTAACTTTCCATGATCGCCTCCATTAGCCAATATAAGATATGCAAATCAGTGGGAAGGGACGGGCATTTCGGCCAGATGCAAATGGAGGTGGGGAGGGGGAAAGTCAGCGAGAGGGAGCGAGGAGAGAGGCGCAGGAAAAAGAGAGAGCTCACGCTTGGAGAGCTGGGTCTGCCCAAGCCCTCGGTGTTTACACTGGGGGCCGGGGACCTTCTTTATTGGTTCTGTTTATCAGCCAAACTTTAGCTGAACTTTGGACTTGTTAAGCAAGAAGTCTCCAGCCAAGTGCGAGTGCCGGGACAACCCTTCAGCCCTGCTACCCCGAGGAAGGGACCGACTGGCATCTCTTCTGGGGTAAGGGGACAGAAGGAGGGTGGGGGGGAAGGACGGGGGGGGGGGAAGAGACGGAGGGAGGGGAAACGACTCCTTTGGAGAGAGAAGGGATGAACGAGGGCTAATCGTTACCAACCCAACATGTGGACTGAAAGGAGAGGTCCCAGCAGCTCGAACCGTGGCCGCAGACGCGCGGGAGTAGGGACCGGAGGTGGGAGGCCTCCTTCCTTGCGGGGATAGGGCTTTGGCGTGGGGGTGGGAGTCAACCTAGTACCTACTCAGATCCCATTTCAGGACTTAAACGATCCTTTCTACTGGACACTCTCAATGAGGGTTAAGTCGAATTGCTGTAACCCCTAGGGTCGGGCAAGTGGTGTATAGCTGTTGCGGGATGGGGGGAGGAGGACTGGGGGAGGGAAAGGATGTCTCTTGGACACTGAGACGGAAGCCACTACAGACTGCCTAAATAGGTTGAGCTTAGAGCCCTGGGGACACTAAATGGACGGAGCAGAGGGAGGCAGTGGTCTCTAGTTTCTAAACAACAAAAACAACAATAATAAACAAAGGAATGGATGAATAGACAGAGGGCAGAACTGGGGAGCGCTTTGGATAAAATTTCAAGATCTCTGGTCAAGTGCCCCCTAACAAACGAGGCTAAGACACTGGGAATCCATCAGATCATCTTCTCTCTCTCTTTCCTTTTAATTCTCTGGGATCCCCATTTTCCAGGCTATTTTTCTATAGCTCTCCAAAAGGGAGTTAAAGTTTTCCTTCGGCCTCTGCTGACCTCTTGTTTTATTCCCAATTCCCAAGAGATATGTTTCTCTGGCAGATACTATCCACTCCCCCGGGAGAATCACACTCTACAAGGTTTGGATCAAACATTCTGTAGGGGGGACCCATATGGACGAAAGGACCAAGACAGAGAAGCTTTCCTTTAGGCACAACTCAAAAGGAAAACTAGCTGACCTGGTTCAGTCCCACACGATTTCCAGCTTCATCTGCCCTTAGGTGAGGAAGAGGAGGAAGAACGCAAGGACTTTCCAACAAGAGGAAAGAGAGACAACAGGAAGTTATCGGCCTGGACGTGGTTTCTGTCCCGATTCGAAGGAGTTATTCAGTCCTGAATAAAGGAACCAGTTCCCCAGCAGCCAGGAGAAAGAGGATCCTTCCCCCATCAGGGACCCCTCTGTCTTGATCTGGACCAACAGAGGGAATTTGGGGATGCTACCTCCAGCTCTACCTTATCTCTGTCCTCCAATCACACTGTTTTAGCAGATTTTCTTTCATTTGTTTTTGCATTTCCTTTTCCCCCATATTCCTTCTCTATTCTCTCCTAGAAAGCCATCCCTTATAGGAAAGGGTTTTTTTTTTTTTTTTTTTGTTTTGTTTTGTTTTGTTTTGTTTTGTTTTTAAGGAATAATGAAAAAGAGGAAGAAAGGAGAGAGGTAATTAGCAAAATCAATCAATATGACATATACAATTCTCCATGGCCAGAGTTCCCATCTCTGCAAAGGGGAGATATCTTCTCATAGCTCTTTTTAAAAATTGTTCTTTGTAATTTTGCAACATTCATTTTAATTGTACTCATAGCTTAACATTGAAGAATGTAAGCTCTTTGAGGGCAAGGACTGTTTTGTATTTTGTCTTTGAATTACTAGCACTGTAACAATTCCAGGGCCTCATACTTAGCAAATATTTAAATGAATGAATGAATCAATGACAGGGTGGCTTGGCTGAAAAATATCTCTTCTTACCCTAATCATTATATTATTATTTATACTAATATTTTATTTTTTATTATCTATTAATTCTTTAATTTATTTATATTTATTATTATAGTATTTTATATATTTGTTATATTATATATTTACTATATATTAATATTATCAAATTAACATAATATATTAATAAATATATTAATATTTGTCCCATGACTACTTCTGGAGCTTCAATGATACCAAATTTCTGCTTCTCAGCCTTTTGGCAAGAAGAGTGGCCAAATATCTTTCTATGAACATTAGTGTTGAATGCATTAGGATATTCAGGGAACCCAGTCCATGGGATAAATGCAGGGACCCAGAAGATTGAATTGAGCTGAGTTGCATTATCCAGGCATACATAGACACACACCTGTGGATGGGGTATATCTGGCCCTTCAAGGTGGAATTCTAGGTGTGGATGAGGGACATTACAAGGAGATAAAAGTAGAAAAATTTCAAAAGCTATCCTTGAGTTTGCATTTGTCAATTGACGTTTATGAAAAAAAGGTCACCTACCCAAAGTTTTTTGTTGTTTTTCCATTTTTTCAGGGTTATCTTTTTGCTGTTGTTGTTGTTGTTTTTGTTTTTGTTGTTGTTTTTGTTTTTTGTTTTTTTGAGGCAATGGAGTTCACTTGCCCAGAGTCACACATCTAGTATCATCAATGGTGAAAGGATAATGAGTGATGACTTTGAATGAAAGGTTCTATTTAAAAAAAAAAAATGAAGCTCTGATTAGTAGAATAGAGTTGGGATTCAGAAAACTTGATTCTAGTCTCAGCTTTATCATTAAATAAATCACTTAAATTCCCTGGATCTCAGTTCCTTCAGCTGTAAGGGATTACACTTTATTGTGGGGGGGGGGGGGAAGATTAAATATGGAGTTAAAAGCCCTGCATTCAAATTCTACCTCTAACATTTATTCCCTTTGTGACCTTGAACACTGAGAGGCAGCTAGATAGATAGGACAGAGTACCAGCCCAGAAATTTTGAAGACTCATCTTTCTGAGTTCAAATGTGGCTTCAGACAATTACTAGACACTTGGGCAAATCACTTAACCTTTTGCCTCAGTTTCCTCATCTTTAAAAATCTAAAAAAATGGCAAACCACTTCAATATTTTTGCCAAGAAAATCCCCAAAAAATTTCAGACAAAACTAAAATGGCTAAATGATAATAGGTGGCTTTGAGCAAGACACATCTCTGGACTTGAGTTTCCTCATCTGTAATATGACAGGATTGGGCTAGACAACCTCTGACATTCATTCCAGCTCTAAATTTAAGATCCTTTCATTTAAAAGTTTCCTTCTAGATGCCAAGGCTACCTATATGTAACCATCCCTCAAATTAGAGAGTTATAATGCTGATGAGAATTGTTCTTTATTTATTTGACTTAGAAGACCAATTCTAAACCAACAGTCATTTCCTCTGTAAAAACTGCCCTCCAATTTGCAACTCCAGTAACTGTTAGCCAAGCCAAACACACACCATTTAAAGGGTTTTGACTCTTAAAATCAAAATTCAGTTGGATTTTCTCTTCCCTGGACTATCCACTTATCCCTAAATTCATTCCTGATAAGACCACAATGTCACAGGTGCTTGGAAGACACATTCAAAATACAAAGTATTTGTAATAGTTTCCTGTGCATGAGTCACCAGAAAAATTTTAAAATAAAGTCTTGTTAATCTTTAGTTTTCTTTACACAATTCACTTCTCAATTTGCCTTATCATTATATAACTCATCTTTGTAAAACAGAAAAGGTTTTGAAAGAATCAGCAGTAACTGTGCCTGATGGGATATACCACATTCTGCCTTCATAGTCTTCCACCTCTCTAGCCAGCTAAGTTTTCAAAGACATTTTTCAGACTTGACTCTATTTCTTTCTAGTCATTACTCATAGATTCTAACTTGTAAACATCCAGTTTACATGAAGTGATTTGTAAACCATAAGTGGAGGAGCCAGCATGAAATAGAAGATAAATTGTTGAATTTGGAGTCAACAAGACATTTTGTTGCTGTATGACCAGAGGCTAGTTATTTAATTACTCTGAGCTTCACAAGCTAGTAGATTTATCATTAGATGGTTCCTTAAAGCCATCTAGTCCATCCTATCAAGGAGAAACTGAGACCCAAAGATGTGGACTGACTTAGGTGGTAAGTAGAAGAGTTAGAAATCAAACTGAGTTTCCCAGAATTCTCAGATCCTATATTCAGCATTCTAGCCATTATATACCACATTGCCACCATTCACTTTCTTTCTGTGTAAGATAAAAATAATAAAATATTCAGGATGTTCTTTTACTGATCCCTAATCTCCAGTCCTTCCACCTGTCCCTATGCCTTATTACCCCTACATATGCTCTCTGCCCCTCACTGTAGCCTCTAATCTCTTGGTCCCTGAGTACTATGCAAAGCTACCTTCCATTTCTTCCATATTTATCAAGTATGTACTGATGTCTGTGTGTGCTGTTTCCCTCATCAGAATGTAAGCTCCCTGAGGACAGAAACTGTATTTACCTTTTCTTTATATCCCTAAGTTAAGTCAACATCTCAAATGTTGTAAATGCTTAATAAATGCTTGGTAATTGATTGATTAATAATAATAATGCACATCATGCCTTTTTTAAAAAATTTTATTATAGCTTTTTATTTACAAGATATATGCATGGGAAATTTTTCAGCATTGACAATTGCAAAACCTTTGTTCCAATTTCCCCCTTTCCTTCCCTCACCCCCTCCCCCAGATGGCAGATAGATCAATACATGTTAAATATGTTAAAGTATATGTTAAATACAATATATGTATACATGTCCATACAGTTATTTTGCTGCACAAAAAGAATCAGACTTTGAAATAGTGTAAAATTAACCTGTGAAGGAAATCAAAAAATGTAGGCTGACAAAAATAGAGGGATTAGGAATTCTATGTAGTGGTTCACACTCATTTCCCAGAGTTTTTTTGCTGGGTGTAGCTGGTTCAATTCATCATTGCTCTATTGGAACTGATTTGGTTCATCTCATTGTTGAAGAGAGCCATGTTCATCAGAATTAATCATCAGGGGCATCTAAGTGGCGCAGTGGATAGAGCACCAGCCTTGAATTCAGGAGGACCCGAATTCAAATCTGGTCTCAGACACTTAACATTTCCAAGCTGTGTGACCCTGGGCAAGTTACTTAACCCCAGCCTCAGAGAAGAAAAAAAAAAAAAGAAAAAAAAAAGAATTAATCATCATATAGTGTTGTTGTTGAAGTATATAACATCAGAGTCTTGTTATGAGATTAAATGAGGCAAAGTATATAAAGCACTTTACAAACCTCAAACTACAACATAAATTTGAATTATACATGAAATAACAATAAATATTTATCTATGCACACATGGAATTTTTACATTAATTTTATGTTATATTATTTTTTCAAATCCTAGTGATTTGACTTTGGTCACAAAAGAGACACAGAGAGATGAAATAATTAGGTAAAATGACCATTTCCTAAAATTTCAATCTCTACAGCAGTGGTTCTTAAAGTGTTCTCTGGGGACCTCTGAAGGTCCCTGAGGCTCTTCCAGGGCATCTATGAATTTAAAACTATTTACATTAAAAGTTTAAGATGTTTTGATTTATAATATGATAAACATTGATAGGTACAACTTACATAAAACCTCTTCATGGTGGGGGATAATCTTTAATAATTAGATTGTAAACTCCATGAGGGCAGACACTCTCTCCTAAACCACTTTGTGTCTCTCAGCACCTAGGACAGTTCTGGACACATGGACACATAGTAAATATTTGCTGAAGCAATCAGTGAATAAATGAATGAGTTCATTTGTCCATCCTCCTTATTAGGTAAAAATGTTGTATCTGATCTCTCTTCACGTGATCCACCTTCTTAATTGAAGCTTTTTTTATGGCTTATCAGATCTATTACATGATATCAGTGTGATCTTGGGCAAGTGTCTCTGATCTTACATTTTCTTATCTATAAAACAAGAGATTTGAGCTATATCAGCCCATCACTTTCAACTTCATCCATCTAGGAAGCCTGCTTAGGAGTGAGAAATCTAATTTAAAAGATCAAAAAAAAAAAAAATAGGAGCATTCACCTCCTTTAATTTTCCTACTTCAAACATTAATTTTAACCAAAAAAAATGCTTAAAAGTTATTTTTATTTAACATTTATGTATTTACATAGTCTTCATTTTGTTTTATTTTTAAAATTCAATTATATTTTGTTTTCAATTTTAAATAATCTTCTCTCACCCCTTTGAATTAAAATAAAAACAAGATTATAAATATGTATAACAGGACAAAACAAATTTTCATTAGCCATATCCAATATGCTTCAGTCTGCTCTCTGAGACCATCAACTCTCTATGTAAAAGTGGGTAGCATATTTTATTATTAGTTTTCTGGAATTGTAATTGGTTCCATCTGACAGTAAATGCAATATTCCACACCCACAGTCCCCCACCTTCGAATAGAAAAGAGCTTCTTTCTTCTTTCTTCTCTGGAGCTAAGCTTTGTCATTATAATTATTCAGAATTCATTTGGTTTTGCCATTCAAGCACTGATTTTAAGAGAAACTGAGTTTCAAAAGAAAACATTAGATTTTGCCTAGATCAAGCCTATGAAATTAAAATTTAAAGACCATTTAGAACCTAGTACCATGAATATAATTTGTTTCTTTCATTTCAATCACTGTTTCAATATTATTTGTTTTCTTTGTCAGCCTCTCTATTTTATGTATTTAAAAACATTGTTCTAAGGAAGATCCTGTAAGTGCCACAAAACTGCCACCAAAGGATCCAGCTAGGACACAAAAAAGTTAAAGAACCACTAGTTCAAAAAGAATGTTTATTCCTTTGATTTACAATTCTAACTTGACTTACCTCTGAAGGTTTTCAGAATGACTGTTTTTCAAAATGAGTTAACAAGGTGCTTTGGAATGACTCCCTATGGGGAATTAGTATTGTAAATGATTTTTTGTGTGGGGTAAGGATAACTATTAAAAAGCTGTGAAATCAGAAAATCTCTGTAGTTCACTGACTACATGATTTGGAACAAATCATTTAACTTTTCTAAGCCTCAGTTTCCCCATTCCCCAAATGGAGTAAATGATGTTGAAAATCCTTTTCATCTCCAAACCTGTGATCTACTTTCTTCCTTCTCATGATTATCTTCTAGACTGGGGTAAAAAATACAAACACATTTAAGAAATTTTACATTGGTTGGATACAACAGTAATTCTTAATCTTGTTTCTTGAACTCTAATGGGCAGGACAATTAAGAGATTTTTTGGGAGGAGGGGAAATGATATTTAGAGGATGTTAATATTTGCAGTCCATTAGCAGGAAAGTCCATTAGAGAAGGAAGAGACTGAAGACAGGCAGAGCAATTAGCAGGGTAGAATCATTTGCACTTTAACATCTAGCTTAAATAACTGCCTAAAATAATATGCTAAATGCTCCCTCCCCTAGCCCTAATAACTTCAGCTGAGTGCCTTTCCAGCCCAGTCCAATCCTTAAGCCTAAGAGCAGCTTGTCAATATTCTGGGCTCTCCCCAACTCCTTTGGATTGAATATGTCTAAAATGTTATTTTGATTGCTCAGTTCTGGTCCCTTGCCTGAGGCAGGAAAAGTGCTGGTTATGGCATTGTCTCCAGGTATCAAAGAAACCTCAAAATAAACAATTTTAATCCATTCTGGTTTGAGAGAGAGAGAGAGAGAGAGAGAGAGAGAGAGAGAGAGAGAGAGAGAGAGAGAGAGAGAGAGAGAGAGAGAAATGTAAACCACAAAACAGGTCTGGGGAAGGTGTGATGTAATCAAAGTAAGATAAAGTATCTCACCTTATGTGGGATAATTGAATCATAGACTGGGGAGACAGGAGAACTAGACTCTATTTCAGCTCTGTCCCTAACTAGCTGTGAATCTTTAGGTTAATCACAATTTGTCCAGGCCTGTTTCTTTAAATTGTGGAGATCGTACACAGCCAACCAAAAAACATTTATTAAACACTTAATACCAGTGCCAGATCCTGGGCTAAGGCATTGAGAATACAAAACCAAAAATGTACCTGTCCTTGTCTTCAGAGTTATTATATTCTGTAGGGAGAAATAACATACACATGATGCATAATTAAATATTCAGTGAAGAAGACCTTAATAACTAAGGGGGGAAAGAGCAAGAGAAAGTAAGAACCCTTGCAATTGATGTTGGTTGAGGTAAATTTGGAAGGGAACTAGAGATCCTAAGAAGGAGAAGTGAAAAGGAGATGTTTTCCCAAGCATAAGGGTCTGCCAGTGCAGTTACAGAGAAAAGATATTGAATGTTGTGTATTAGAAGCAATAAGGAGGCCAAGTTGGCTGCATCAAAGATTTTGTGATGAGAAGTAATATAGAATTTTGCTGGAAAGATAGGGAGATACAAGTCCTGAAGGGTTTTTAATTCCACATGGAGGATTTTGTATTTGATCCTTCAATTAATGTAGAGACACTAGACTTTAGTGAGAAGGGAATGATATTCTCAGATCCATTCATGCTTTAGGAAGATCATTTTGATTATTATGTACAGCACAGATTAGAGAGAGAAGAGACTCAAGACAGACAGAGCAACTAGGATGCTATTGCAATTATCCAGGAGAGAGATGATGAGCACCTGACTGGGTATAGTGGCCATGTGAATAAAGAGAAGGACAATTATGAATCATGTTGGAAGAGGGGTGGAGAATATAGAATGAACAAGACATGACAACTATTTGGCTAAGTAAGGTAAAGGGGAGCATGGAATTAAAGATGATTCTGAGGTTTAGAGTCTAGATGACTGGAAAAATGGTAGTGCTCTTGAGAGAAATTGGGAAAATCAAAAGAAGGATATATTTTGAAGGGTAATATAATGAGTTCTATTTTGGATTTGTTAAGTCTGGCATACTTATGGATCTACAGTTTTTAATTTCAGATAAGCAGCACTGAAGCTCAGAAAAGAGGCTGGATACAGATGTAGGAATCTTCTGCATAGGAATGATAATTGAACCCATGAGAATTGTTGAGATCACCTAAAGAGAGTGAGGAAAGGGGAGGAAAAGAAAGGATAAGGGAACTAAGACAGACTTGGACAAACACAGAAGGTGTAGTATGATGATCATTTAGCAAAGGAGAAACATGAGAGAACAATGTCAGAAAAAGCCTGAGAAGGGAGAGTATACAGAGGGAGAGGGTGACTATCACTGTCAAAGGATACAGAAAGGTTCAGAAAAAATATTATTTGATGAAAAATTAATCAGATTTGGTAAAGTAATTGGCAACTTTGGAAAGAAATTTGGATGAGAAAAAGAGAATAGTGAGAGATTGGAAGAAAGTGAGGGTTTTCTTCAGATTGGGGAGATATTTGTGAAAAGGAGGGAAGGAACCAGAAGATATAGAGGGCAATCTGCCTCTAGAAATGAAAGGGAATGTGATGGGAGTAAAAATTCAAGCATAAGAGCTAGCCTTCATGAGAAGAGTATTTTTTTTTCAGAAGCTAGAGTAGAGAATGAGAGAATAAAAGACAGTGTGAGAAGGTTCTGAGATGTATAGTATGGAAGGAGAGAGAGTTTATTTTTTAATAAGATTTTTTTCTGAGAGGGTAAGGGGAAGAGGTAGAAAGCCTACGGGAAACTTGTGGAAAGAAGAAAAGTTTGGGAGAAGTATATGAAGGAAAATAATAGAAAATGAATTAGGAAAATGTAAAAGAAAGGGGAAATAACAAAAATTCTTGTTGGGTTGAAGGTTCACTTGAGACTTGATAACCTCGCTCTGTCATACTCATTTAGCATTATTCCGTAACTTCTTTCCAGCACTATTCAATTGTATGTCATTAGAGGAAATTCAATTGTATGTCATTAGAATGAAAGTAAGCCAGAATTGGGATTTGATAAGGCCAGAGCCAAGATAGGACAAGGAACCAAAAGGACAGTATCTAATTGAACTATGAATTCAAAGTTAGGAACTAAGAAAAGTAAAGACAGCATAGTATTTCTAGAAGAAAAAGTTTGTGGTGAAAGAGTTAAAGAGCATGATGAAAATGAAGAGCAGTAAATAGATATTGGGAAAAGAGAATGATAGCTTAGAATCAGATAAAGCCTCAGTGACCCCTGAAATCTTTCCCATTTATAAAATTCTACTTATTTATCTATATTAAAATATCTATTTATAAAATTTCAAAATTCTATGATTCTGAACCTTGAAAGAAGGAGGATAATTATCTAGATAGAATGGGGTATGGAACTCCCAGGTCACAGGTCAAAGATTTTGATGTTCAATAAAGAAATGCATCCCAGTCTAAAACAATCCCATCCACTAAACATTTATTTAATGCCCACTATTTGCCAAGCACTATGCTAGGAAATGGGTATACAAATAGAGAAAAAATTACTTGCTCTCACAAAACTGACATTCTCTGATATTTCAGCTAGGTACTAGCAAGGAATAATTTTCACCATCTAGATCACCAGACCTGCCTTTCATGGGGAGTGGTCTTTATCAGGCCTTTGTCCAATTATTGGATTCTGTGATCCCTATCAAAACACTTCCCATCAGTTTCTCCTCATCTTTCTTTCCTATGAGAAGCACTTCCTTTTATATTTCTCTCAAGTTAAATGCTTCAAGCACATACTGAGCCCCTCCCCAATTTTTATATGCCCAAGATTTCCCTGCATGAGAGGACTGATTGCTAAGTCTTTCCAGCAACTCAAGGACAACACCATAAAGATTTAAATGATTCCTATAATTTTCATTTTTCTTTTTGGTTCATATCATTATTAATTGGAAGGGAGGCTTGATCTGATGTCCTTGCCTAGGACTGTATAAAATCCCTAAGAACCTGGCACCAAGTGCTGGCCAACTGACAAAACTTGATCTCTTTCCCTACAATGTGAAAGAAATAAATATAGGCAGGTCTCAGGCTGCTGCCATAATGTTTTATTCATCTGTGTTCTGGGCAGCTGACCATGGAGTTGCTCTGAAGCCTATAGCCTTTCTGTGGGGTTAATGGGGCAGCTCTAGGGTTGGTACCTCCTTTCAAGCTCTTTGGAGCCTTAGTAAATTTGTTCTGGCTTCACTGAGGCAAAGCCTGTGACAGTACAGTAGCATATGGTAGGATAGGCAGTGATGTGAAGCACTGAGGTGGAGTGGCTGATAGGGTTTCTTTGAAATTAGAATAAACTCAGGTTCATGTCTTGATTTTGAAATATAATAGATATTTGACCACAAGTTACTGTTGAACTGCCAGTCTGCAGCCAAAGTTATAGCCTATGCCCTAAAATTTAGAGCCAAGAAGACTCAAGCAACAAGCATGGGAGGGTAAACTTAAATGAAAAAAGCCAGTTTATGGTAATATTTTTATAAATTTTCTGAAGAATCATGTCATGTTATTTATATAAATATATGCAATGTGTATCTACATATATAACAATCACTTTAAGTAGAAGGAAGGACATGCTTTATTGATATAATTGACTCCTCCCAACTTACACATTCATACATATGTAAGGATATATACTCATATTTAGATAAGATACTAAGCCTAGATATCTGTCAGGTGAGAACCATCAATCAGAAATATGAACGAGATCCATGCATGTCCACTAAATCAACCAATAAATCATAGACTTCAGATTAAGTTTAAAAAGTCCTTGATCCAGTTAGAAATCTTTGAAAGCCATTGGATGAAATGGTGTAATATTGATCAAGCTCATATTGTTATTGACCTTAGAAATTTGGTCACATTCTGTGGCTGGTTCTGAACTAAGAGGGTTCAAATGTTTAGCATCAGAGAGGAAAGAACTCTTCCAGTCAAGTCCTGATCTTCTTCATCTTGGTCCCTCTTTCCCATTCTAGGCTTTTCTGAAAGGAATTTCAGAATCTTATGAACACTGTCCATTTTGGTACTAGTTCTAAATTTTTAAAGATATAAGTTAATACAATAGTTAGATGGTCATTCTGTAAAGGGCTAGAACTGAGCAATGCACTTGGATAATGAAGCACGTGAGACTAATTGCCAATTGGACAGTTCCCTATTGACTTGTTTGAAGGTTGACCCTCCCCAGCATCATTCAATTGGCTAGCATTTATTAAGTACTCATTATGTATCAAGCACTGTATTAAGTGCTGCAAGTATAAAGAAAGGTAAAAGACAGCCTCTGTTCTCACATTCTAATGGGGAAGACAGCATACAAGCAACTATGTACCAACAACGTATAGACGGGATAAATATGGGGTAGTCCCAAAGGAAAAGCCTTAAGATAAAGGATGAGTGGGAAAGGTTATATGTAAGAGGTGGAATTTTAACTGAAATTTGAAGGAAGCTAGGGAAGCCAGGAGGTAGAAATGAGAAGGGAATTCTAGACATGGGAAATGACTAGTTAAAATGTCAGAAGTGGGAGATGGAGTGTCTTGTGTAAAGAATAGGAAGGAGGCTAACGTCACTGGATTTCAAAATACTAGGAGGGAAGTAAAGTATAAGAAGATTGAAAAGGTAAGAAGGAGCTGGCTTATTAAAGCTGTACAAAAAATTAAATCCAAACAGATGATTTTATATTTTATCCTGCAAGTAATAGGAAGCCACAGGGTTTATTGAATGAGGGAGGGGCACAAGATGGTCAAATCTGAATTTTTCTGAAGATTACCTTAACAGCTGAATGGAAAATAGAGTAAAGTAGGATGAGGCTTAAAGCAAGAAAAGTAATCAATAAACTATTGCAACAGTCCAGTGTGAGATGCTGGTCAAATGTCTCCTAGTGACATGTTTTATAATATACATATATAACTTCAACCAAAGCCTTCTACTTTTGGGGTACTGACACACTTAGCTTATTAGATTATCTTTAAAAAATAGCTACTGCACAGCAAAGAACAAAAGAAAACTTATAAGGGAGCAAAGAAAAACAGGGTAGCTTTGAAAATAATGTGTTGTGCTTATTACATTGTTTGCCCCTGAAAAAAATTAACAGTATGAAATGGGAATTAATAATTTTATATTGAATCTTCATACATGAAAATGTTCTCTCTTTTTTGTCTTTCGATATTTAAGTTCAAAATAAATAAGAACTTAAAAAAAAGAAGCATGTACACAAACAAAGCTGCATCTGTCTGAATTCTACCTTCCCATCATTCCTCCACAATATTGTAGTTTCCTGTGTTAAGAAAGTTAATTCTAACTGTTCCACATTTTTTGCATATGTCCAATTCTTTCTCCCTCACATAGCCACCACTCAAGTTCAAAATTCCTAACACATCTTTCATAACTAGGTGGCACAATGGTTAATCAGGAAAACACATCTTCATGAATTCAAATCTTGCCTAAGATACTACCCATGTGACCCTGGACAAATCACTTAAACCTGTTTGTCTCAGTTTCTTCATCTGTAAAATGAGCTGGAGAAAAAAAATTAGCAAAATATTCCAGTATCTTTATAAAGAAAATCCCAAAAGGCCTCATGAAGAGTTGGACATAACTGAAACGAATAAACAACAGATCCAATCACCTCTTTTCTGGACTATTGCTCTAGTTTTCTACTTGGTCTTCCAGCCTCTAGCCTTTACCCTCTCAAATTCATCCTCCATACAGCTGCTAAAAATGATCTTTATCAAGCACAAATCTGATCATGTCGCTTGTCTACTCACCAGTCTTCAATGACTCTTTATAGTCTCTAGGAAAATCCAAAATTCTTTCTCATATTGGATTTACAAATCAGTCATGATCTGGTTCCAGTCTACCCTTCCAAATTTATTTCACATTATTCCTCTTCACATAGTCTATATTTCAGTCAAACTGAGCTACTATTTGCTGTTGCATGAATTCACATTTCATTTCCAGCCTCTGTGCATTTGCCTAATCTGTTCTTTCATGCTTGTAATGGACTACCTCAAATCCATCACTCGGAATCCTCATCTTCTTTCAAAGTTGAGCTTAGTCTCTGCTTCAACTACAAAGTATCTACTGAGCACTCTTGTTATTAGAACTCTCTCTTCACCAACTTTATTATACTTACTGGTGGTGCACATGTTGCGTCCCTACTGTAGAGTCAAAGTTCCTTGAGAACAGAGATTATCACTTTTTTTGTATTTGCTTCCCCAGTGACTGCACATTTCTTTGTTTATAGTGGATCTCAATATATTCTGCTTGAATGAATAAACAAATAGCTAGATAGTGTTTTAAAGGTTTGCAAAGTGCCTTACAAATATTCCATCATCACAGCAACCTCCTGGTGGTAGGTCCTATAATCATCATCTTCATTTTAATAGAGGAGAAAACTGAGGCTGAAAGAGGTCAAATGATATGCCCAGACTGATACAGATAAGGTCTGAGGTAGAATTTGAACTCAAGTTTTCTGAATCCAGATCCAGTGCTCTGTGCACTATGGTGCCACCTAGCTGCAAGTGAAGAGAAGGAATCTGAAAGCTATGCTATATAGCAAGGTTTCTTAATCTTTCCCCACTCTCCACCCCTTTTCCCTTAATAAATATGTACACAACCATGGATATGCTGGTAATAAATCAGTTTAAAACAGTTTAGTTTAAAACAGTTCCTTGATATACATTTAATTTTACCATTTACTAAAGATGAAAACAAATTTGCATACTAAGAAAGATGGATGCGCATGTTTATTTTTACATGAAGAATTAAACCTTGGCAGAATATTTGATACTTTTTACTTTTGTCAAATTTTTTGAGACCCCCACATTCAGTTAATGTTGGGACCCACAATTTAAGGACCTATAAAGCTAGAAGTCTGAAAAATCTAAGACAGTATGGTGGCAGTGAAAAGAATATGGACTTTGAAATTAGAAGGTCTCCATTTAAACTTCTACTCAGCAATTTATTTCTGGTATAACTGGGGAAATCCCTTCACCTCTTTGGGCCTTGATTTCCTCCTTTGTAAAATAAGAATATTGGACTAAATGTACTGTAAAGTCCATTTCTGCTTGAAAGTTACTGGATATAGAGATAGATACACTGTGCTTTATGGGACTGCAGGGCTGATGAGAACAACTTCTCATAGCCATCATAAATGTCACTTCCACAGGACCCTTCTAGCTCTCTTCCTTTCTTAAAACATGCTGCAATCAGATTATCTTTGCTAGGGAAGCTACTTCAGAGTCTATTCATTTTAATCACTTTTATTCAACCACCCACGACTTTCTTCCAGAACATTTTTAGAAATAAGGTCTTCCGAGTACCTGACAGGATCTTTTCCTAGTAAAAGATTAAATTAAAAACTAGTAACCTAGTATGATATTAAGCTAATACTACACCCTAGCTCAGAATGCCTCCAGGACAATGAACTATTTCTCTCCCCCTCCACATTACCTGAGGCTCTCTTGAAGGAAAGTGATATTTCCAGTACAGACAGTTCTTGCTTTACATAAATTTGCATTTTGAAATTTTTATTTTGCATAAATAATTGAAGCCTTAAGCTTTTGGAGAATCATTGATTGTTTATGAAAAGTTAAGATTTATATAATAAAAATGGTAATACTCTCAAATTAATTTATGGATTTAATGAGATTATAATCCAAAGGTCCCAGGTGTTTCTTTACAGAACTAGAAGAAAAAACAAAACAAACCAACAACAAAATTCATTTGGAGAAACAAAAAGGAGAATGATTTCCAAAAAGCCATGCTAAAGAAAAGTCAACTCAAACATTTTTAATATTTGGAGATTTTAAAACATTATGAAGTGTTGACAAAACAATCTGGACTGAGGTGAGAAAATAAATAGAGAAATAAATCAAGGGAATCTAAAATCAGAATCAGATGTTTACTAAAGCATTTCTATAGGTAAGCCTATAGCAAATTAAAACTGGGGAAAGGATTCATTTATTTAAGAAATATATTTGAGAAATTGAATACCAATTTTGCATGAAATGCCTTTAGGTTTATATTTTATATAATATACCTTAGTGAATCCCAACTAATTAAAACATTTTTTAAAACTTTAAAAAGAATTGAATAATTTATTTTGGTGATAGAGAAGTACTTTTCTATTGAAAAAGAATAAATTATTAAGGAAGACAAGAATTCTTTAATATTAAAAGTAAAAAATTTTGATAGAAGAAAAATAATAAAGCAAAAAATGAAATATATTTATGATGAATATGACAAATTAAATTAAATCTAAAATATATAAAAAATAGTTAAATTTTATAAATTTCTCCCTAATTCTACAATGAATAAATGGTTAAAGGATTTTAAATATAAGAAACACACATTGTTAATAATCACTTGATTAATATAATCAAAGTGGTACAAATGAAGGCAATTGTGAGGCATTAGCTCATATCCATCAATTTGAAAATAATAGTAAAAAGCAAGAAAACTCCATGCAGATGGAGTTACAAAGAAATAGATGAAATCATCAATTATTGGCAGAATTGCACCTATTTTCTGGCAGTAATCTGGCAGAACACATTAAAAGTTACAAAAGTAATTATTTACGTTGATCTGATCTTTTCTTCTGGGATAATATTCCCTGAAAGTTATTAAAAAAAAAACCTTCATAGATTCTCATAACAGCATTGTTCTTAGTTGCAGAAACAAGAAAGAAAGAAAGAAAGAAAGAAAGAAAGAAAGAAAGAAAGAAAGAAAGAAAGAAAGAAAGAAAGAAAGAAAGAAAGAAAGAAAGAAAGAAAGAAAGAAAGAAAGAAAGAAAGAAAGAAAGAAAGAAAGAAAGAAAGAAGGAAGGAAGGAAGGAAGGAAGGAAGGAAGGAAGGAAGGAAGGAAGGAAGGAAGGAAGGAAGGAAGGAAGGAAGGAAGGAAGGAAGGAAGGAAGGAAGGAAGGAAGGAAGAAAGGAAGGAAGGAAGGAAGGAAGGAAGGAAGGAAGGAAGGAAGGAAGCAGTATAAGAAAGGAATTGTTACCAAAAGGAGCATTTTACAATGTAACCTTTTTTGGTTGCCAGTGGCTGAATAGGGACAGTATGGATGAAGCATATGCATGTACCATGTCCAGGATAAAACTTTATAGTAAAGACCTTTTGCAACTGAAGACTGAGGCCAGTGTCTTTGATTACCCCTTCTGCTTTTTTTCTTCTCTCTGAAGAGGGAAAATACTACTTTTGAACTCGGTTCTTCCCTTGGAGCTTGGGAATATTTACCTTTGTGTGTTTAAATGTTTATTTTGTTTTTATGTGGGAAAACATCATAACATTGTTGATCAATAGAATTACTAAATGCAGATGTTATTGCTTAAATGAAGTGTTGAAAAGGGTCATTGGGAATGATTTGGGAGGATTGCCTAAGTGAAATTTCTGGATGAAGGCTCATATTCAAAGGAGAAACTGCTTATTTTAACAACTCAGAGAAGAGAGAATATTGGGGGGTTTTCTAGGTATCAAAATGAGTCAATAGCATTCACAAGGAATAGGACTGTGGGAAGTTAACTGGCTGCATTGGTCATTATTCATGGTTTGGTTTGAATGGTGGGGCTGGGATAGTTCCTGGAGAGAAAGTCATGTCCCAAAAAAGGAGCAATTTGGCCCAGACAAAAGTGAGAAATGGAGAAGTAAAAATCACTGACTTCTCTATCTGCTCAGCAGCCTTGAAGTAAAATGTGTTCTTACAAATCATCATTTTTTAAAAGGAAAATGAAAAAACAAGGGACTTTTTGATGAGAGAAAGAGTATTAGATTGATTTCTGGATTTTCCATTTGAAATGTATTCCTCTTTATAACTTCAAAAACTAAGCTCCTTTCTTCTGAAGATGATATGTTTAGCAGTCATACTTGCTGAGATAATGCTGATATGAAAAAAATAAGTATATGGGGTTCTAAGCAAGTGAACAGCTTGAAATAATTTGAAGAAAAGTGTTGTTGTTTTTTTAATTTCACAAATATGATCTAGCCTGATCTTCTCTTTCTGTTTGGAAATAAAAACATCTGGATATGTTGTGGTTTGGAGACAGTAAAAACTTTAACTGAAGATGACCAGGAAGATCTTAAACTCAGGTCTTCCCTTATTTGTACTGAAAAGGCAAAACTATGCATTTCTCCTATGTCCTTCTTCATATTTTGGGCAACATGATAACATGGAAGGAGTCTTGGTGCCAATAAAGAGACGGCTTTAAATCTTGGCACTTGCTAATTGTGTGACTATGGCCAAGTCACATAGCTTCTTTATACTATTAGATTATAAGCTCCTCCAGAGCAAGGATTGCTTTTACTTTTCTTTGTATGCACATCCTTTATCTGGCATGTAGTAGGTAATTAATAATTGCCTTTTGATTTACAGTCCTCAAGCCTTGACTGGCATAAAATTTGTAATTTTATCATAGTGTTATTGTTGTGAAGGTCAGATGACTGTAAAATTCTTCACAAACCTAAAGGGGGGAGACTGAAGCAATTTGTATAGCCTCAGCACAGGGAGCTTTCCCTTCAAGGACCAAGAACATTTTGGAGCAATCTTATCCTCTGTTAGAACTAGCCAAACAGGGGGCAGCTAGGTAACAAAGTGTATAGAGAATCAGTCCTGAAGACAGGAGGATCTGAGTTTTAATCTGACCTCAGACACTTAACACTCCCTAGCTGTGTGACCCTAGGTAAGTCACTTAACCCCAACTGCCTCAAAAAAAAAAAAAAAAAAAAAAAAAACTAGCCAAACAGAATGATACAACTAGGGTGGTACAATCAGGGTGTTGTAGGTAAGGCAGCTCAAAGCATTGTCCTAGAAGGCAATAATACTATCACTTCTGCTGCTAGTGCTACTACTACCACTATCATCATTGCCATCATTTCTACCATTACATAGTAATGGTAGTAGTAGTAATAGTAATAGTAGTAGTAGTAGTAGTAGTAGTAGTAGTAGTAGTAGTAGTAGTAGTAGTAGTAATTTAATAGTACTGGTATTGGTAGTAGTGGTAATGGTAGTAGTAGTAATGATTAACATTTCTAGAGTATTTTAAAGTTTACAAAACACATTATCTCATCCAAACTGGAAATGTAAGGACCATATGAGGTCCAACCTCAGTTTTTTTATTCTGATAATAGGGAAATTTATTCACCTTAATTGAGCACCTTCTTACTTCTCAATAGGCCTAGATGTCTCCAGATTCTTACCCCCTAATCATTCCTCCTAAGAGCCACAAAAAAGATTTTCTCAAAGTTCAGGTCTAATCATGCTACTCCATTATTTGATAGAATTGCAGTAGCTTCCTAATGCCTCTGGGATAAAATATATACAAAAGTTTGGCTCTTCATGCCCTTTATAGATTCATTTTACATTCCTTCACTTCTTATACTTTAGAGTCCAGTTGACAGGGCCTACTGTCTTTCACACAGGACACTTCATCTTCTATCTCATTGCCTTTGCTCTTGCCATCCATCATGCATGGAACGCCCTCTACACTTCTGCCTCAAAGAGACCTTTATCTTCTTTCAAAATGCAGATTAAGTATTGCCTTCTTACAAAGACTTTCCTGAGCCTCCTTACTGGCTAATGTTCTCCCTCCCAAACTATCTGATTTTGAACCATTTTCCATTATTTTTGTATTTATTCGCTATGCATTTGTAGAGGAATATATTATTTCTCTAATAGAATGTAATCTCTTTGAGGGTAAAAGGATTTTTTTTAGTCTTTAGATCTCGAGGGCCAAGCATAGTATAAGGCATAGAATATACTGAATGTTTCATCACTGAATGATTTCTGATCCCCCAGTACTCTTGGGAAGGTGAATATATTCTCATCTTGGTCATTTTGTCCCTATTTCTATATTCAAGATTGGAGAGTCTCAGCATGGAAAGGCTTCAGATTAGTGCCTAGTGAATCAGGAATCTGCCCCACCATGGTGCTGTTCTGCACTTGAGAAGAAACCCACTTACTCCCCTTTATCAAATACCCTCCAAAGCAAGAGAACATACAATTATGTGATTTGCCCAAAGTGTAATCATAAACCACGTACCTTGTGCATGATGATAAATGTGATCACTCTATTCCCAAAGTATTTGGTCATGCCCTGATGATTGCCCATTCACCCTAGTCCTGGTCTTGTGAGGTAGAAATTCTAGCTCATTATTATGCAGTGCTGACATGGCACTTCTCACTCAAGATCTTCACAGAGCTTTTTAGAGCAGTAAAAACAGATTTCATTCTTGTCCCAGTTTCACAGATGGTAACAGCCACCACAATAGTAACTTGATCTTCCTCCATCCCCATTCACATTTATATGATGCTTTCAAGTTTACCAAACTTGAGTCACAACTGCCCTGTGAGATAAATGGTTCTAACAGCAGTTCCATTCTACAGAAGCAGAAAACTAAAGCCCAGATCAAACGATTTGCTTGTGATCTCAGTTAGTAAGTCCCAGAGAAAAGGAATTTGAACTCAAGTCTCCTGACTCCAAATCCTAACACTTTCCCCCCACTGCTAGTCTAAGAGATCCAGTTACTTACCAGAAATTCACACCCATGAAAATGAGTCACTACTCCCAGGTTTATTACTTCCTTTGTGCCCTGAGTCATAAATTGCTTCCAACTGAAAGCCTTTTTCATTAGCATCATCCCACTCTGATCATTCCCATTTTTCTACATCTCTGCCCTGTGGATGTTTCCAATTCTAGTTTGTTAATGCAGCTTATAACTTAAAGTAGGGAACGTGTTCCCTTATAAGCCTACTCCAGTGTTCTTCACACAATGAGATCATAAGGAATTTTTGGTTAACTGAAATGCCAAGGACTATTGATGCTAGACAAGACAGACTGCTTTGTCTCCAGCATCTCTGGTTGAACAGCTCTTTGGGAGGTGAGAATGATCTTAGAGTTTCTCTAATATGACACACATTTTCTATTTGAGGAAAGTAAGCACTGAATGGCAAGTAATAACCAATATCAAATGGCTAGTGGCAGACCTGAGATAAATAATCAGGAAGATGGAAGAGCGACAAGGATCTCATTTTAAAAGATCTCTGCCTTAAGATGTTCATTTCAAGTCTCCTTTGGGGACATTGCTCAGCTCTTTCTGGTTTTTAGTTGAAAATCAACCTCAAAAGAGTCATCCATTTTTGTCAACCTCTTGGTTGATGGCATTTTGTAGGACTGAAGCCATTCAGATGCAATACTCTGGCCCTGGCCTCTGCAGGAGCTGAGGAATCTCATTTCAGCTCTGGTCAATAAGGCTGTAAACACTGGTGAGTTATAAGCAAAGCGTTATTTTATTAAAACAAAAGCAGTTTAAAAGGTTGGGTTTTTTTCCCCTTGACAACCAGGGCCTTGTCCAGAGGTCACCTGGCACCTATTTTGGGGAGTAGATTTTTTTTATTTTAAAGTGAGGATAAATAGGAAAAAAGAGATAGACATAGAAGATAGAGGAGACAGAGTAAAGAAGAAATAAAAAAAACAAAGAACAGAGAAAAGAGAAATAGAAAACATACAAAGAGAAGGGAAAAAAGAGAGACAGAGACACAGAGACAAAAACACAGCGAGACACGCTTAGAAAAATAGAGAGACAGAGACAGAGAGGAGGAGGAGAAAAAGGAAGAGAGAGGGGGAGGGAGAGAGGGAAAAGGAGAGAGGGGGAGGGGAAAAGACACACAGAGAGACAGAGAGAAGCAAAGAGAAAGAAAGAGAGGAGCAGAAAGAGAGAAGACAGAAAACAGAGAGAAGAGTGGAGAAAGAGAGGGGATGTTAACAGGAAGGGACTGAAAAGGAACAGAGAAGAGAAAGAGGCAGAAGGAATAAAAGAAAGAAAAGAGAAAGAAAAAGGAAAATAGAGGAAGAGGTTGAGAAGGTGAAAGAGAAGAGAGGGGAAAGAAGGAAAAGACAGAAAAGAAAGACAGAAGGGGAGACAGACAGAAAGAGACAGAGAAAGGTAGAGAAGACAGAGAAAATGCAACAGTAAAGGCAAAATAATAGATGGAGGAGAGAGATATAGAAAAGAGCTAGAATAGATACAGAAAGAAGAGAAGATGAAAGAAAGGAGGTAGGGAGAGAAGAAAAGGGAGAGAGAAAGCCAGAGACAGAGAAAGAATCTTCCCCAGAGATAGAAAAAGAGAAGAGGGGCCTTCTCAGGGCTTTGGCCTTTGCCCGGGATTCATGGCATTGCCTTAGAATCATGTTCTGTTACAGTCTGTAAGCTGGACCTTGGCCTCTTTCCACACATTTAGAAACATCCAGCTAATTAAGTGGATATTGTTTTCTGGTCCAGCTCTCTTACCCTATTGCTGTCTCCCTCTTCTGTCCCCCTCACTTAGCAGTAGTGTCAAAAGTAATATTGAGACTGACCTTTTCCCATCACTGTCCCACACACCTCATTAACTCCTCTCTGCAGATGAAGGCAACCATTATGGATTGGAAGAACTGACAGGCTTGTCAGAAAGCCGAGGAGCGCATAATTTCTCAGAAGTTCCTCACCCCACAATTTTCTCTTGGAGGACATGGGAGGAGGCCACATAAAACTACCTCCCACAGAAAGCCTTTCCTGACCTTCCCCCTCCCCCACTTGTCAAAGATCTCTCCCTCTTGAAATTAGTTTGTCTTGCTGACATGTTATCTTCCCATAGAATATAACCTTCTAGAGGTCAGGCATTGTTTAATATTTATGTTCCTATTCCACCTTATCAACTTGGCTCAATTCTCCTAGCACACAGTAGGTGCCTCATTAAGCAGCAGTAGGAGGTGCCTTGCTATCTTTGTCAAATTGAATTACCAGGCTGAAAATAGAATGGACAGAATATTTGTTGCTTCCCCCCAGCCCATTAGTCAGAGAACTCCTTTGAGAGTAGGGACTGTATATTTGCATTTCTTTCTATTCCTCAACACTTGACACAATGCTGGACACATAGTAGGCTTTAATAAATACTTGGTAGCTGATATCACATTAACTTCTGAATGTATCCTTCCCTGTGACAATGTATCTTCCTTCCCTGACAATGTATCTTCCTGCCCACACAATGTATCTTTCCTCTGTGACAATGTATCCTTCCTATGACAGTATATCTTTCCCTATGAAAATATAGTCTTCTCCCTGTGACAATGTATCCTTCCTCTCCTTTGTAACAAAGGTTTTTTTTTTTTTTAAGAGAAAAAAATAGTTCAGCAAAACCATTTAAAACATTGGTACAAAACATGTGAAGACTTCTCTCAGTGAATGGAGGATGAGAATAACTTGTTCCAGTGGCTATGAAGGTAACTGAAGCAGGTCCTGTGGAGTGCTTGGGTGTTGGTCAGATACCACTGCATCCCAGATGCCAGTTGTCCTGATTTTTGTCCTGCCACTGGGTTTGGATGACTCTGAAAGACAGAATGAGGTTGACAACTTTGTGCAACTTTGTCTCACTTCCATCCAATTCACACACCTAGTCAAGATATCCTTGTGATATTATTGCTGCTCTTCAAAATAAAGGATGAATTATACTATTTATGTTATGTACATAGGCTCTCACCTCATAGAAAATAAAGTGCATTTTCTCAATTTTTTATAAATACATATATATATATACATGCATATGTGTACTACATATTATGTATAAAAGCTCTTGTAGGTCTTAAAATGCAAACGAAATGTCAATCATCAATAGTATTTTAAGAGTCTGGAAATTTGTTGAGCCAGACTGTTTTCCATCAGAACAGATTACAAGCTGGTCTCTGACTCAGGAGATAGTCTTTGAAAGTTTCTGTAGTTCTAATGGTCTTATGATGGAGAGAGCCAACTGCATCCAGAAATAAGGCTGTGGAGACTGAGTGTGGATCACAACATAGGATTTTCACTTTTCTATTGTTGCTTGTTCACATTTTGTTTTCTTTCTCATTTTTTTTCCTTTTTGATCTGATTTTTCTTGTGCAGCATGATAATTGTGTTTAACATATAGTGTATTATTTGCCATCTAGGGGAGGACGTGGGAGGGAAGGGAGGAAAAAAATTGGAACACAAGGTTTTGCAAAGGTGAATGTTGAAAACTATTGATGCATGTATTTTGAAAATTAAAAGCTTTAATAATAATAAAAAGAAAGTTTCTGTAGCTTCAAAGTCCACCCTCTTGCTTCTAATCTGGATTTACAGGCATATACAACAGATTTAGCTAAACTAAATTTGAAGGCACTCCAGTCAGAGAATCTAGGATCACCAACACAGATATGTTGATTTAAAAAACTGAAAAGTATCTCTGAAAAGATGTGTTGACAAATATTTAACAACTGGATCTTTGGGGAGGGAGGGAGAAACCTGTATATAGTATATACTTTTGAATGTAATTTTTACTATTACTGTTTTCTCCATCACTTTGTTAAGTCTAAACAATCAACAAAATTATAAACCAAGCCCTAATTTGTAGCTTACTGATTTCTGGGAAATAAATGTCCACAATGAAAATTTAACAATGAGCTCTCATGAATCCATTCAAGCTGACTCCAGCACCTCCATCCCAACTCCGACAAATCCCTGCCATGAGGGAATAGAGCTTTAGTGAGAGGATATCCAATACACAATACTGAATTTGTAGTCAGAAGTGCTTCCCTCTGAACAGAGAACCCGCCAGTTACCTAATCTCCAAGCCTGAGGCAACTCTTTGGATTAACTTTTACTATCAGCCTTCTCCACTCTGTTCTGAGGCAGTTAACCAACTGTGAAGGAAGTCACAAAACTATGCTGATGGTATCCTCTGCCAGATTATGTCATCTAATCTCAATTCACTGCTCATACCAATTAAAAAAAATTTTTTTGTTAATATGTTTTGGTTTTGTATCACCTGTATTTCTCACTATCTTCTTTCTATCACTCCTCCAGAGAGTCATTTCCATTGTAATAATACTTCTAAAATTAAAAAAAAAAATCAGTAAAAATTGATCAATAAATTGGGGGTAAATGACAATATAGTCAGTCTTCTGTATTTGTGGGTTTTCCCCCTTTTCCTCCACATGCCTCCATACACACACATCTCTACAAAGAAGTTAAAATTATTTTCTCCTATATCTTCTTTGGGACCAAGCTTGTTCTTTGTAGTTTTACTAAACAATTGTTTTTTGTTTGTTTGTTTTTGTTTTTGTTTTTTTTTTTTGTAATTGTTTTTTTTTCTAATTAAATTTTAATGATTGTCTATAACTTTCTTGCCCAACCCCTTACTTCACCTTAGTTCATTTTTGTTTTTCCACATCCCTCTGGTTTTCATTGTAGTGATAGTCATTACATTCATGATGTCACAATTTGTTTAGCCATTCCTCCACTGAAGACCAGCTCATTTTCAACAAGGCACTTTGGCTCCCCAACACACTGTACTCAAAAAATGCCTGTTGAATTGAAACCACTAATTAGTATTTATGTGTATGTGTGACACACGCTTGGGAAATGACTTGTCCAAGATCACCACAGCTCATTAAGGGTGAAAATGAGATGTTAAAAGAGAATCCCAAAGGTGATAAAGAACTGCACGTAAGTTCTTCAGAACTGTAAGCTAACGTGGAAGAACCTAGAAGAAAATTAGTAGCTACAAAATAGAAAAAAAAAATAGGAAATTGGCTCAATGTGTGGTTCTTTTGATCAGTTTCTTTTCCTTTCTTACGGTTCAGAAATTAGAATTCATTGTAATTCTTAGCATAGAACAAACACTGTTGCTACTCGAAGTTAAGCTTCAGTCAACAAGCATTTATTAAGTGTCTACTATATGCTAGACAGTGTTCTAACTAATGCCTCTCCAAGCAGAAAGATTCCTCCTAATTCACATTTCTATAACTCACTTCACAATAAGCATATGAGGAATATAGGGCAAGTGTTATTATCTCCACTTTTTTACTCAGTAAAATGTGATTTCATTGGCACAGGGAACTCTGGGTAAGGAAACTGTCTCCTAGTGTAAATTGTAGCACTTCTATAAGTTATTGTCTTAGGCAGTTGACTGGGGCACTAGTTATCCAACTATTATGAGTCAGAGACTATATTTGGATCTAGATCTTCCGGATTCTAAGGTCAGAACATTAGTCACTATCCCTAAATGACCTCTTTTTTTTACAGTTGAGAAAAAGGAGGCTCAGAACAGCTCAGTGGGCTGCCCAGGCTCAAATAGCTAATGCGAGTCAGAGCAAAGATTCAAATCCAGATCTCCTGACTCCAAGTTCATTTTTCTTTCCACTGTATCATAGTGGTACCTATTAAACTAGCGCTCAGCTAGTTATCAACCAGTACTAGTTCTCTCTTGACTTCAGGAAACTGAAAGAGTTAACCAATTTAATAGCTCTAGGAGATAATAACAAATTGCTGGGCTATTTTTCATTGCTTCTCATTCTGGCTTTCGTTCAAGCAAGAAAGCAGGAGAATCAGTAATATTCTCATTGCTGTTAGCAATGAAATAAGGGAGAAAATCATTTAAGAAGTCAAACATGGTCATTTTAAACATCTGCTATTTTAAAATATTCCTTGATATGCCTGAGGTTACTGAGAGCACATTTTCCCAATTCTTCTGATATTGTTGTTTAGTTGTTTCAGTCATGTCCAAATTCTCCCTGACCCTTTTTTGGGTTTCCTTAACAAAGATATTTGGAATGGTTTGTCATTTCCTTCTCCAGCTCATTTTACAAATGAGGAAACTGAGGCACAGAGGGTTAAGTTACTAGCCCTCAAAGCTAATAAGTATCTGAGGCCATATTTGAACTCATGTCTTCTTGAAAACAAAGCCTGGTGCTCTTTCCACTGTGCCACATAGGCACAGTTGTCCCTTAGTATTAGAGGTACTTATCTCAGTATTCTTATCAAGAATACCTGGGTTCCATTCTGGCCTCAGATACTTTTTAGCTGTGTTATTTGGGATAAATCACCTAATCTTTTTATCCTTCACTTTCCTAGTGTAAAAATATGGATAATTATGATAATTCATGGGTTGTTTGTAAAAATCAGATGAGGCAAAATAGTGTATAAATAAGAGCCACTTTTATCAGTATGAAAATTAGCTAAGCATTACATGGACCTGAGTCAGGAAGACCTGAGTTAGAATTCTGCTTCAGACACTGACTGGGTGACCCTTAGCAAATCACCTTGTCTTTCCTCATCTGTAAAATGGGGATAATATAGCAGCTAACTTCTAGGATAGTTATGAAGATCAAGTGAGGTAGCATATATAATACAGTTAGCAAACACTGAAATGCTAGATAAATGTTACTACTATTAGTTCAGTGCTCTTTGTGTGACTTTGGAGAAGGTCTTGTTCATATTAAAAATGAGAAGTATGTACTCTTTGGCCATTGGATCCCATCCAGTTCTTATATTATTAACCCTATGATTCTGTCACTTCATTGCTCTGCCCTCTTTTCCTCTTATGTAAAAGGAAAAGATCGGATTAAATCAGCCCCAAGGGTCCTTCCAGCTGTAAAGCCATGATCCCAAATGACAACAGTGTGATTTCACTAACACTGTAAATCTGGTCCTCCTTGGTTATTATTGACATTTCCCCTTAAAAATGTTTTAGAAGCAGTTCTGGTGATGAGCTCCATGGAAGAATCTATTGTTTGTGATTTCAAAATGTTTACTGGGGAGAGGCTTTAGAGCTGTTTATTTGCTTGGAATTGTATCAAGGTCTTCAAATATTTGCCAGGAGGTTTGGTGGGAAATGTCTAGACCAATGTAAGTCCCAAAGGCTCCAGGAAAATCCAGGATCCTGAAGGGAACAATTCAAAATGTCCTGGTTTATCCTAATATTACTAAAAGGAACACTTTGAATTTTCCCCAAAGTGGAAAAAGCTCAAAGGGGCCTCAGGCCCAAGCAAGTGAAATACCCCAGTGTTCACTATTGAGTTCATAAGACCATAAGAGCATAGCTTTAGAGACATAAGAGGTAGACTTAGAATTAAGATCTGACTTTGAACCCATATGATATTGGACAAATCACATAACTTCTCTCTGCCTCAGTTTCCCCACCTTTAAAGGGAGATGATAATGGTGCTTATTTAATGATCAATATACATTTAATTGAGGCTTACTGTGTGTCAGACACTGTGCCAAATAAGTGGGTGGTAGTTGTTCTTTGTATTTGAAGAAAACCAAAATGGCATCATTATGTCAGGATCATCATAAAGAGTATTGAACTGTGGCTGATCAGATTAAAACGAGCTTGAAAGGCTCTACCACAAGTTAGGCACAAAGAGTCCATAATTTGCCCAAGGTCATAGAGTAGTAAATGGAAGACATTTGATCGATGAATGTCACTACTCTTGGAGATTAATGGGAATGGTGAGGGGAGAGAGACAGTGTGATCAAGAATGACTAGAAAAGCAACTTGGTAAGTGATAAAATGAGCTTTTCAACAGCATAAAATTGGAACATATTTAAAAAGAGGGATCTTATTAAGGCCAAAGTGTTTACTTATTATATACATGAAAATGTTATTAGTATTGTTAAGCTGTCATCATTACTAAGGTAGTTTGAAAGAAATAGGGTATGATGGAGTAATTCTAAAAACAATTGGGTAGAAAAAGGTAAAAGGGACAAATTATATTATGAAAATGGGATGTGAAAGGAAAAACTAATATAGAGGAAGCAGGTCGGGTGGAGGGTTGATAATGTTCCAACCTTACTCTCATCTGGGTTGAAGAGAAAACAATAGAAAGGTATAGAAGACTTCTAAACATATAGAGAGATGAAAAAAGTGGGGGAAGGGGACTTTTAGAGTGGTATGGGAATTGAGATTGGAGGGGTGGGAGAGGAGATGGAGTTCTCTTGGAAGGGTTGGTAGAAGTGGAGAAGATAAGGTAACAGGGATAGGATAAAAAGAATTTGAGAAAGAAAAGAGTTAGTAAAAATAAGATGGAGGCAAATTCACAAATAGTAACCGTAACTTTGAATGTGAAGAGTACATTTATAGAAGTTTTCTTTGTGGTGGCAAAGAACTGAAAACTGCAGGCATCCCCATCAATTGAAGAATGGCTGAACAATTTGTGATGTATGGTAATAATAGACTACCTCTTTGTTACAAGAAATAATGATCTCAATGATCTTAGAAAGGCATGGAAAAACATGCAAAAATGAAGAAACATGGAGTGACCAGAGCCAAGAGAACATTGTATAGAGTAATAGCAATATTATTTTTAATTAAAGTTTTTATTTTCAAAATATATACATTTATATATATATATATATATATATATATATAATATGTACAAAAATAAATATATACATTTTCAAAATATAGCCATATACGTGGATAATTTTCAACATTCACCCTTATAGAACTTTGTGTTCTAATTTTTCTCCTCCCTTTCCTCCCATCTCCTCCCCTAGGTGGCAAGTGATCCAATATATGTTAAACACGTGCAATTCTTTTACACATATTTCCACAAATATCATGCTGCACAAGAAAAATCACATCAAAAAGGAAAAAAAGAGAAAGAAAATAAAATGCAAGCAAATAAAAACAAAAAGATTGAAAATAGTATGTTGTGGTCTACATTCATTTCCCATTGTTCTCTCTCTCAGTGCAGATGGCTCTCTTCATCACAAGCCTGAATCATCTCATTATTGACCAGAGTCACAGCCATCAGAATTGATTATCGTATCAGATCATATAATTTTGCTGTGGCCATGTACAATGATCTCCTGGTTCTGTTCATTTCATTTAGCATCAGTTCACATAATTCTTTTCACACTTCTGCAATCATACTGCTAATTCATATCTTATAGAACAATAATATTCCATAACTTATTCAGTCATGCTCCAACTGATGGGCATCCACTCAGTTTCCAGTTTCTTGTCACTACAAAAAGGGCTGCCACAAATATTTAGCAATATTGTTTTAAGAATATCTCTGAGCAATCTAAAACTATATTATAAAGCAAAACCATTTGGTACTTGCTAAGAAATAGAGTAGTTGATCAGTGGAATATGTTAGACTCACAGGACAAAATTATCAATGACCACAGCAATGACTATTCGACAAACCCAAAGACCCCAGCTTTGGGGTTAAGAATTTTTGACAAAAACTGCTGGGAAATTTGGAAACTAGCATGGCAGAAACTGGGCATTGACCCACACCTAATACACTATACCAAGATAAGGTAGAAATGGGTTCATGATCTGGACATAAAGAGTGATATTATAAGCAAATTAGAAGAATATAGGATAGTTTACTTCTCAGATCTGTGGATGAGGAAGGAATTTGTTACCAAAGAAGAACTGAAGATCATTATTGATCACAAAATAGATAATTTTGATTATATTAGGTTAAAAGGTTTTTATACAAACAAAACTAATACAGACAAGATTAGAAGGGAAGCAATAAACTAGCAAAATATTTTTATCTTCAAGATTCTCATTTCTAAAATATATGGAGAATTGACTCAAATTCATAAGAATTCAAGCCATTCCCCAATTGATAACTGGTCAAAGGATATGAACAGACCATTTTCAGATGAAAAAAATTGAAACCATTTTTAGTCATGTGAAAAGGTGCTCTAAATCACTATTGATCAGAGAAATGCAAATGAAGAGACCTCTGAGGTGCCACTACAACTTCTAAGATTGGCTAAGATGACAGAAAAAGATAATGGAGGGGATGTGGGAAAACTGGGACACAAATACATTGTTGGTGGAACTGTGAAGTGATCCAACCATTCTGGAGAACAATTTGGAATATGCCTAAAAAGTTATCAAATTGTGCATACTATTTGATTCAGCAGTTTTTCTACTCAGCTTATATTCCAAAGAGATCTAAAAGGAGGGAAAGGGACCCACAGGTGCAAAAATGTTTGTGGCAGCCCTTTTTATAAAGGCAAGAAACTGGAAACTGAGTAGATGAGAATGGCTGAATAAGTTATGGTATATGAAAATTATGGAATATTATTGTTCTGTAAAAAAATGATCATTAGGATGATTTAAGAGAGGCCCATAGAGACTTACATAAACTGATGCTAAGTGAAATAAGCAGAGCAAGGAGATCATTGTACATGGCAACACAAGATTGAACAATGATCAATTCTGATGGGCGTGACTCTTTGCAACAATGAAAAGATTCAGACTCCAATAATCTTGTGATGAAGAGAGCCATCTACACCTAGAGAGAGGATTGTGGGAACTGAATGTGGTTCACAACATAGCATTTTCACTTTTTTTGTTGTTGTTTGTATTTTATTTTTTTCTCATTTTTCCTGTTTGATTTGATTTTTCTTGTGCAGAAAGATGATTGTATAAATATGGATTCATATATTGGATTTAACATGTATTTCTACCACGGTTAATATATATTGGATTACTTACCATCTAGGGAAGGAGATGGGGAAAGGGGGGGGGGAGAATTGGAACACAAGTTTTTGCAAGGGTTAATGTTGAAAAATTATCCATGCATGTGTTTTGAAAATAAAATGCTTTAATTTTTAAAAAACCTGCTTAAGCCAAAAAAAGAAATAAAATTTTAGTTCACCCCCAAAAAAGAATGTCTCTGAGCAACTAAGTAATTTTGACTATTATAAATATGCAAATGAAGAGTAAAGAACACTTGAAGAAAGACACTATGCATCCAAAGAAAGAGCTTATAAACAGAAGTCTGTATGGAATAATTTTGCATTTATAAATCTATTTGTGACTAATGGTAGCCATCTCTAAGGATCTTAGAGATCCTATATTTAAGGATCTCTCAGCCATCCTGGAGAGGGGCACAGGAAGGAAGAAAAAAACAAAAAATTTTATATGAAAACTTGTAGGTTCATGTGTATTCATCTTTTTATTGTGATGTATTATAGAAATTTCATTCCATGAACTGAAAAGAAGAAAGAAGAAGAAGAAGAAGAAGAAGAAGAAGAAGAAGAAGAAGAAGAAGAAGAAGAAGAAGAAGAAGAAGAAGAAGAAGAAGAAGAAGAAGAAGAAGAAGAAGAAGAAGAAGAAGAAGAAGAGAGAAGAAGAAGAAGAAGAAGAAGAAGAGAAGAAAGAAGAAGAAAAGAAGAAGGAGAGAAAGAAGGAGGAGGAGGACGGAGGGAGAGGAAGAGGAGGAGGAGGAGGAAGAAAAGGAGAGGAGGAGGAAGAGAGTTAGGACCTTATCTGCTTTCGTCTTCCTCCCTACAACAAGAAGAGTGAAGCCTTTCCGTCCCCCCCTCCTCATATCCGTCACACCCTATCCCCAGATCCCTTATTGCTTTGGTATTTTAATTTATTTTGATCATCTTATTTATATGTGAACTCTTCTAATATGTATTGCCCTCAGTTAAATTTTTCAGTTTTTTATTCTTTCTTTTTTTATTATAGCTTTTTATTTACAAGATATATACATGGTTAATTTTTCAGCATTGACAATTGCAAAATCTTTTGTTTCAACTTTTCCCCTCCTTCCCCCCACTCCTTCCCCTAGAGGGCAGGTAGACCAATCAATACATGTTAAATATGTTAAAGTATAAGTTAAATAGAATATAAGTGTACATGTCCAAACAGTTATTTTGCTGTCTTCAGTCTTTTTTCTAATCCATACCAGCACATGTATTTTTCCTTTTAACATTTCATCAATATCTTTGGTTTTTATATCACCTTCATTTGCAACCACCATAGTATGATAGATTTAGAGTCAGAAGGGACCTTGGAAATAGAGTCAGATCCCATTATTTTACAGATGAGGAAACTGAACTGAAAGAGGTTAACTGGCTTGTCCAAATTCACCAGGCTACTAAAATTTGGAAACCAGAATTTGAATTCAGGCCTGATTCTAAACCCAGGAGTGCCACCTAACTTCCTCTTCTTATCCTACCATCCTCAGTCATCCTTTATAACAAATAATTTCAAAATGAAGAAAAATTAGTTGAATATAACTAATGAACACATAAATCAAATCTGATAATATGTAGTATTTTGCACCCATAGTCTCCCAACTCTGAAAAGAGGGGAAGGAGTTACATGCCAATATTTTTTATTTCCCCCGTTAGGTCCTATATTTCTGTGTTCTAGGAGGTTTTTTTTTGCATTTTAGTTTAATTTACCCCTTAGCTCAATTGTAGTAAGACTCTCCTTTCAAATGTTCTATTTTGGACAGAATATCATGCAATTTTG
The DNA here is from genome assembly GCF_048593235.1 of Sminthopsis crassicaudata. NCBI lineage: Eukaryota > Metazoa > Chordata > Mammalia > Dasyuromorphia > Dasyuridae > Sminthopsis > Sminthopsis crassicaudata. The sequence continues at coordinate 444,524,476 of NC_133620.1, forward strand.
GTACATATAAAATAGGGCAGATGAGGAAGACTCATCTTCATGAATTCAAATCCAGCTTTATTCTCTAGCTGTGTGACCCTGGGCAAGTCACTTAACACTATTCACCTTGGTTTCTTCTGTCAAATGAGCTAAGGAGGAAATGGCAAAACACTCCAGTATCTTTGTTAAGAAAACCTCAAATGGAGTCATGGAGAGGCAGGCATGACTGAAAACAACTGAATAAAATGTACATATGGGCAATCATGAATACATAAGTCTATTCTGATGTGGGTATTGTATGTAAATACGGAGTTTTATGGAGTTTGGGATAAAAGATAATCACTAGATAAAAATCCCCTGTTGAAATAGTAGAATCTATCTGTAGGAAGGGGATTACACTGGCAGTCCAAGTACTATGACCTCTGAGCCTATCTCATTTGAATCCTTTAGCTCTGGGCTTCCAAACTGCAAGGATTGTTTGGAAACTTTTTGACAAATGGCAGTAGAAAACAAGAGTCAAATGCTTCAGAAAAGTCTGAACTTGTGGTTGTTTTACCCTCATGATGTGAAAACATTTGTATTGCAATCCGAAGACTGGATATGGATGTAGTCACTGATGTTAATAACTAATATTTATATAATACATTTATTAATCTTATTTGATCCTCACAATAACCCTGTGAGCCAAAGCTTACAGGTATCATTATCCCCATTTTGCAGATGAAGAAACTGACACTCAGATAAGTGACTTGCCCAGCATCCCTCAATTCGTTTGAGATGCAATTTGAGTAGATCTTCTGGACATCCGGTCTATTCTGGCCTTCTGATCTAACTAGCACTCTGTTCATCACATTTCATCACAAGCTCTCCAATTCTCCCCCCATCACTCCCATTCATGAAATTTCATGAGATAATTTCCCAAGTTCTTACATGAAAGTTATTATGAAACCAAAATAAGTGAAAGTCATTCACAACTCATTGCCAATAACTGTGATATTGTAGGAGATGAGAATGAAACCTAGACTAATCAGATGATCATAGAATATCAAAATTGGGAGGATGCAAAGGCTACATAGTACAGTGGTAAGACCACTGATTTTGTCAGAAAACCTGGATTCAATTACTCCTTCTGTATCTGTGTGAACTTGGTTAAGTCCCTTACTTGCCTGAATCTGAATTCTCTCACCTGATAACTGAGAGGACTAGACAAGACAAGATGGCTCTTCCAGCTCCAATCTATAACCTCCCGGATCTCACTGAGGAGGAAGCCTGGGAAAGTAAAGTGTGTTGTTCCAGGTCCTACATTATTTAGTCATAGGGCTAGAATCTACTTCTCTTATTTCTCAGTTGTCTTTCCTTTGCTCTCCTCTGTCACCAGGGTCCTTGGTGTCCATACAGTCTGGTCTCCGCCCTTTCAGAGGAGGGTGGCTAGGGCAACAAGGCAGAAAGAGCAGGGAGGCTGAGGGGCACTTGAAAGAGAAGGACCTTCATCCTTTGGACTCCCTGGAATTTATTTAAGCAGGACTTACAGTTCCTTCTTTCTTCCTTTCTGTGTCACAGTAACTTTGACCAAGAAATGATTTGTCTCAGGGAAATGGTCTCATGGACGTGATAAACAAATACCCAAATTCACTGAACCAAATAAATTTTATGTACTGTCCCTTCTGTTCCATGCCAGTGTTTCTGCTAGAGAATGGGGGGGTGAGGGTGGGGATCAGTATCACTAGAATGAGTGTGAGTTCATAGGCTCATATGCTTGTAGATTTAGTCACGAGAGACTTCAGAGACCCTCAGAGACATACCTCTCATTTTACAGATGAAGAAACTGAGGACCATGGAATTTAAGTGGGTTTAGGTCACAGAGGTCTTACAAAGGCAGGAGATCACAACTTTTTGGAAAAAAAATTATCAATTGATAAGAGTATAATAAATTTATATTTAAAATAGCAAATATAGTCATATAATTTGTATTTAAAAGAGCAAATATGTTCATATAATTTCTATTAAAAAAGCAAGTATGTTCTTATAATTTCTATTTAAAATAACAAGTATATCCACATAATTTCTATTTAAAATAGGAAATATATTTAGTATATATTATATATGAATATAATATATTTAATATATAGATAAATACATAAATAAAAGTTATGAATATAGTCAAAATGGATAGCACAAATAGAATCATAAATAATTAAAAGCAGCATTTACTTGATTCATCAATAAAGTGATGACAGAAGCAGGATTTGAATTGGGTACATTTGATCCCAAGTACATCATTCATTTCACTATTTGAGGCTGCCTCGAATCAAGGATCTGCTTTCCTGGGACAAATTCCTATCACTATAATAAACCCAACTCACCATAGCCCATACTTAAATAATACTCATCATCTCATTTAGAATTATAGATTTATATCCTAGAAGCCATCTAGTAGGATCTTCCCCATTTTACAATTTAGGAAGCTAAGGCCCAGAGAGATTAAGTGATTTGTTCAAAATTACAGTAGAAGTAGTGGGATTTGAACCCAATTCCTTTGATTCCAAATCCAGTTTTCCCACTGGGCTCTATAGACTCTACAGATCTTTGTCACAGCCCTGTTATCTAGGTATTGAAAGTGTTATCATCTCCATTGTCCTGTGGGAATGTACTAAGGTCTGCCAACATTCAGGTATGCTCTACCATCACTATTAGCATCTTGTTAATCCCCAGGCTTAGAAATTTGGGAATCATTTATCGGTCAATAACTCGACTGGCAAATATACATTGGCTGGCTGGAGCCATCATCAACATTTTTATTTGCACAGGGGAGGAAGCTTGACAAAAGGCATCTCAGGCAAATTTCATAAAAGGCAAGAAGTAGGAAAAATCCCATGAGGAAAACTTTCAGTATGAAGTTTTTTGGGATGGGGTGGTAGGAATTCATTTTCATGAAAGCAAAGGGGAAGAAAGTTGGACTTAGGAAGGAAGAATTAGAATCAGAAAGAAAAGACAAGTTCAAATCTGACCAACTAACTATATGATCTTGACAAATCACTTATGTATCTCTGTTTCCTCATCTATAAAATGGGGGTAATAGCAGCACATAGCTCCCAGAGGTGTTTAGAGAATCAAATGAGTTAATATTTGTAAAGCATTTAGCACAGTGACTGGCACATAGTAGGTGTGATACAAGAATTAGTTTTCTCCTCATGTAATCTTAACCTCTCCTTATTTTCTAGATGAGGAAATAGAGACCCAGAGATCTAAGTTAAGTTTCCCAAAAGTGCCACAGGGTGCCCTCAGAGCTGAGATAAGATTAAAACTCAAAATATTGTGACTCAAAAGCCAGTTCCCTTTTTATTAGGAAATGAGAGGAACTCTGTGGACACTGTGTTCTTGAATTCTCTCATAGAGTATCCAAAGAATTAGAGAAGAATTCTGGGAGGATGCAAAACTTGAGGGGTGTGGCCAGGTGAAGAAAGAGGTAAAGGGTATTTTAGATCGTAGAAATAGCATGAGGAGTAATAATTTTTTATAACAATATATAATATGTAACATACATACAAGATAAGAGTATGTAATATAATAATTTATATAGCCCCTTAAGGTTTTAAAGGACTTTAAGTACAATCCTGTAAAACTCAGCTTCTTAAATTGTGAGTCACAAACCCATGTGGACACTTATCACTGAATGTAGGGGTCACAAAATTATGATTTATTATCAATAAATGTTTGATTTGTATATCTATTTTATATACTTATATGCCCAGAGTCACCTAAAAATTTCTCAGGCAAAAGGGATCATGAAAAAATTTAAGAAGTCCTGTCATGTAAAATATGCGATACAATTTTACAGATGGAGAAACTGAGACTCATAGAAGTTTCAACTGTGGACATATAATTAGTGAGTGGATAAAATGGGATAGAACCTGGATTATAGAACTCTATAAGCAATCAATGAGCAAGTGTCTACTGCATGCCAAAGCACAATGCTATAGTCCTGAAGATAGACAAAAATGTAACAGACTCTGCTCAGGAACTTTAACTTGGAAAAGATACAACATGTATGTATATACACAGAGTATAGCACTCTTTCTATTGTGCCTGGCCTTTCCAGGACAGGAAATGGGGAATAATGAGGGCGCCATATTTTATTGCCTTGTCCTGTGCTTCTATTTCCATAGTCCAGATAACAGCCTTCCACTCTTCGCATTTTCAGTCCTTGTTCCCTTGATTCCAGGCATAGGATTGGAAGTCAAAAAGATAGGAAGAGTCTTAGAGATCATAGAGTCATTCTTATTTTATAAATGAAGAAATTGGATGTAAAGTCACTTGTCCAAGAATATACAGGATATAAGCAGTTCTTTCAGAAGGTGTTTAATTTATTATAATTACTTTCTTACTCTTCTGCTAATGGTCTACTGTTTTAATGGAAATTAAAGTTTTGAAACCACTATTTCCTAGCATTACATGTGCCCTAGCGTTGTGAATTCTCCCTGATTTTCCTAGAATCTCCCTGGTTACCCAAGCCCAACTATCTTTAGTCTGGGTTCCAGGGACCCTTTCTGGAGGATTATACACCACCTTGTGGTGGTACCTCATATTTAAAGTGGGGGAACAGTAGTTTCCCTGTTGTATTGAGGAATAAGCAAACTGAGTCCTTGAATATACAAAAGATCAATGCTACTATTGAGTACGGGTTTAAAGCAAATTAAATAAACAAATTCATTTGAGCCACCACTCCCCAGAACCTCCTTAGACTTCCAACAAGAAAGAAAGTTTGTGGAGTTGATCCTCAGCTTCCTGGCTTTTCCCATAATTAGGCCAGTCTATTCTCTCAGACCCCCATACCTTTGACTATCTCCCTGCGATCTCCATCCAAGCCAGGCCAACAAACTCATTTCTTTTCTCTAACACCTTGGTTGACTTTGATGGACTCCACCTCATTTGCTGGACATGCTATTGGATGATGAAGTGTCCTCTAAACAGAGAGCAAGATGAAAAAATAAGAAAAGCAAAAAGCTTGGATAATACTCATATTGGACAATCCATATTCTGGATAATTAATTCTTGACGAATTGAGAGGCCATTGACCTTCCCAATGCTCCTGGTACAGCTTTGAGGAGGTTTTCAACTTGGCCTCCCTACATTCTTCACGCCTCCATTGCATAAGGATATTTGCTGTCAAAGCCTCTCCTTGCTGAGAGTTAAGGATTAGGAGGGGAAAAGGGCAGCAAAAGAAGAATGAATTTAAATTCAAAAGACACAGGTTCAAATCCCTGCTCACAAATTAACTTATCTATGTTACATTGTCCTTTTATTTATTTTGTTAACTATTTCCCAATTATATATATTATCTGTTCAGCCCTGATAACTTGCAGCCCATGAACCAGGAGTTTGAATCTTTGTGAGTTTATGCCTTTCAGTCCCCCACTATGGTTTTTTTTTCCCATTATTCATTTTTAAATTTTATTTTAAAATTAAGTTACTGTGAGAAAGAGATTGCATTTAGAATCAGAGAACCCAGGTTGAAATCTCACCTGTATCTATCATTTACTATTTTTGTGACAGGCAAGTCCCCTCTTGCTTCTGTTTCCCCACTATAAAATGAGGGGTTGGACTAACTAGACTCTAAAACCTTTTTGTAATTCTAGTTCTCTGACTTTATTTAGATCATTTTATTTAACACTCCAACCAAGTTCAAATGGTCAGCCTTTGACCTTTCAAGAAGTGAGATCCCTTCTTTACAGGTACACAAAAACCCTTGTGGCTTCTCTAGTCTACTGATTCTGGATTCGTCTCACCCCTTACTCCTTTACCATATGAATGGTGACATCATATTTTTGTGCCTCCCCACCTTTATTAAATATGACCTGTAAATGATCCTATTTGGGGAAAACTATCAGCCAGAGAAAGCTATGGTTCAGAAATGGTCAGACATGAAAGGGCAAGGGAGCCAGCTGGGAGGAGAAAGGTCTTGGAGGGAGTGGCATCCAAAGGCATTGATGAAGTTCCTAATATTTACCATCCAGGGTCAGCAGCTGGAGGAGAGTGAGGGTCAGGGAGGAGGGGGAGAAAGGGAAGAGACTCAGACAAATCAGAAGCAAGAAGCTTTTTCTGAATGAAGACAGAACCCGTGGAATTTTTCTCTGCTAGGTTGCCAATTTAGAAGGTACTTCAGGGCAAAAGTAAGGAACATTTTTAATGTTTTTTTTTTTTTTGCTTTGTTTCCTAATAGAGGTTCCAAATCATTCCAAAGAATCCCCAACAAAACATGCAAAGTCTAAGACCATAACAATTAAGTTGTATAATGCAAAAATAGGCTGCATTTTCCCCAATGCATATTGAAAAAGCAAACACAAACAATGTTGCATTCATTTACTATTATTAAATTATGTGCTACTTTATGGAAAAATAAGAGAAAGAAATTTTCTGTATAAAAAGAAAAAATATAATATATTCTGCCTTGGATTTCTAGTAGCTGTGTAAGCTTGAAAAAAATTATATGCATTTCTTCATCCTCCGTGTATTTATTTATAAAATGGTATAATACCATCAGTAGTCTCTCCGTCTAAGATTTGACATGATTCTAGAAAGAGGTGATGAGATGATGTATGTGTAGTTGTTTTTTTTCAATATCAACTAACCAATCAGCATCACTTAGCTTTTATAAAAGGATATTTCCTCAGAAGCCATTGCAAGAATTGAAATATAGCCATCTCCACAGTCAGGAACTCACTCTTCTACCACACACTCTTCCCTACAGAGAGTATATTCAAAATTAAAGTGGTGACTACTAAACAATCCAACTTACCAAATTCACACCTGGATATATTTTGTATGTAACAAGTAACACTCCATTTCTTGCAGAATATATATTTCAGCTGCTAGGTTGATTCACTGCTTGGTTAGGTCATGTAGGTCCTTCCTTAATTATGGCTTATCATTGGACTCAGTTGCTGCTGCTATACCAGGTCCTCATCTGGACTCCAACTACTGGACCTTAACTGGTTCTTCTGACCTTTCAGAATTCACAAGATCAAAGCTTGATCAATTTCTTCTCCAATATACACACACCCAAAATCAGAAAAAAGGAAAATACGACAAAAGAGCAGCATTGCCATGTGTTCAAAGACATATGATGGCCAAGTCTAAGTAAGAGTCTGAGGTTCTTTTACCTACACATCTACATTTCTTATCTCCCTTGCACCAAAACAGAGTTAAAGATTCACACTCAGTACTGCCTCAGGGACCAATTAAAAGGTTTCTAATCACTACATTAACAGGAAACATTCACAGAAAATAAGCTAATGCTCTGAAACAGGTTGGGAAACACTTCTATTACAAATTTCCAGATGCAGGTTATCTTCAATTGGCAGTCTATGGTAGAAGAATTGACCTTCCTTCTTCCCTTCCTCCCTATTACATGTACATATAACTTTTCAAACTTTTATTTTCTGTTGTTCACTTGTTTCAGTCATATCCAACTCTTCATGATCCTATATTGAGTTTTATTGGCAAAGATACAGAGTGGTTTGCCATTTCATTCTCCAGCTCATTTGACAGAAGAGAAAACTGAGGCAGAGTTAAGTGACTTGCCCAGGGTCACACAGCCACTAAATGTCTGAGGCTGGATTTGAATTCAGGATGAAAAGTTTTCTTGACTCTAGACTTGGCACTTCACACACTGAGCCTCCTACCTCTCCTGGGCCTATAATACCATAATAAAAAGAATTCTTTTATGATTGCCGGACTGCACCTTTTTTTTCAATTTATAACCTTAGTTGCTTAGAACAGAGCTCCTTAAATAATTTCATTATAGACCCATTTTCACCTGAGAAATTTTTATATGATCCTGAGTATATGGCTTCATAAGATAAAAATCAAATATTTACTGATAATAAATCAGAATTTCATAACCCCCATATTGTTATAAGGTGCCTTATAGGGTCACAACCACTGTTTAAGAAACTGGGGCCTCAAGTGCTTAAGAGTACATGTTAGAGATCAATTGTTCCTGGTTTCAAGGAAAAGTTTCTATCCATCATACACAATGTTTTATTGTTATTTCTATTATTACTATTATTATTATCAAATTTTAACATTGTTAATTGGATAAGATAGGAATTAAGTCTTTAACTCAGCTCAAGCATCATCTTTCATATGAAGTCTTTCTGATCTCCTATGCTATGATTTTCCTCCCTCCCCCAGCAAAATCCTCTGTATTTATTATAAATATATTCATTGTTTGCACTGAATATAAAATATTCAATATATAATATACATATAATGAGTAGAAGTAATGCAGTTGTGAGGGTACATGAAGGAGAGAAAGATACCAGTCATGGAAAACATCTTAGGCATTTTTAAAGCCAAAAAAAAAAATGAACTAAAGAACATTGTAGTCTACTGTCTTATGTCTCCATTTTCCCATCTATACAAAATTGCTTATGAGAGTCATGTATACATCAATTGAGGGCATTCTGAATAGGGGTATTAGTAGAGAGTGAGCGAGGCAGATAGATGGCACAGTAGATAACTAGAATCAAGAAGACTCCTCTTCCTGATTTCAAATCTAGCCTCCAACACATAGTAACTGTGTGACCTTGGGTAAGTCACTTAACTCTGCTTGCCTCAGTTTCCTTATCTGTAAAATGAACTGGATAAGGGGCTCAAGTATCTTTGCCAAGAAAATCTCAAATGGGATCACAAAGAAGCATATATGACAGAAAAAAAAAAAAAAGGTGAAAGGGGAACAAGCAGTTTTCCCTAAGTCATATTCAGTAACAGCTCTATTTTTACCACCTTTAATGAGAAAGATTTAGAGAATGTAAATTTGTTTTTTAAGTAAATGTATTCAATTCAATAGAATAAAAATGCCACCTTATTAGTTCTTTACATGAAGATGTCTCCAAACTTCACATTAAAAATCATTTAGTGTTTCCTTGGAAAATGAAACAATGGAAATGACCTTGTTCAGTGCTCTACCCTCCAGATAATAAACTGTCAAGCAAAAACTAAAACAGGCAGATGTAGACTTTCCAAAGATTTATTATTGAGATGGAGGAGATCCAGGATGAAGTCCACACTAGTGAGCTCTTGTTTGTATGACAATGTGCTGATTGCTACAAGCCCAAAGACATTGCCGAGTGTCCTGGAAGATATCTAAAATCACTTAAAGATCTCTGATGGAACTATCCGATGGAAAAGACGAAGTGGACAAAGAATATTTCAGTGCTTTTAGATGGATATCCCATAGGACCTGTCCAACAGCATGTATATAAAACTGAACTGAGAGTAAAAAGTAAAAAAAAAAAGCACAGGCTAATTATTTTGAGTAACTTACATAGTTCTCTGACTAAGTTTTCTATGAAAGCAAACAATCCATCTTTTCAACATTTTATCAGTATTGTTATATGGCAGCAAGACATGGAACTCTTCTACCTTCAAAGAATAGAGAGGTTTATGGTGGGTGTGACACATAATAAAAAATGTCAAAGAACAGGAATAAAGAACATTACTATCCAAGAAGAGGAAAGACAAGCAGAGAAGGGCTGATTCTGTAGTGAGTGAGTGGTGCAAATTAACAGCCAGAATGGGCCACTGGTAGCTTTGCAGTGTTAAGAGAAAGTATTGCGAATAGATCTGTGAACCTTAAGAAAGATATGAATGAGAATTACACAGGATGAGAAAGTATGAATGAGGTCTGTGGTTGGTAAATCATTTCAGTCATGTCTGATTCTTCATGACCCTATTTTGGGTTTTCTTGGCAGAAATACTGCAGTAGTTTGCCATAATTATCTCCAGATTATTTGGCAAATGAGGAAACTGAGATAAACAGGTTCAAGTGACTTACCCAGTATCACAATGTCTGAGGCTAGATTTGAACTCAGGTCTTCCTAACTTCAAGCCTAGCTTTCTCCCCACTTCACCACCTAACTACCCAGGTCTAGACATAGAATAGGTGAAAGTTTTGAATGTGTTGTCAAGAACACAACTGCTACTGACTTTAGTAGACATACATCCTTCCTCACCCAAACTCTTTTTGTGCTCTCTTGGCCAAGACTTCAGCTATCTAATAGCACAGGACTTCTCAAGGACACGTACAGTATAGGGGGTTGTAATAGAAAAAAACAGAAAAAGCTATTAAGGAACACTGTAGCCACATAATCACGCTGCTCAATCATAAAAGAGTCTCCATCATAAAAATGTCTTGCTGGTGCTCTCCTTTTCTTTCATTTGAGAATAACCAGTTATGGGCTAATCTAAAATGCCAACCTTACTTCTGTCTTCTTCTATAGTCTGCAGGCAACTTCAAATCAAGAGAAGGCTGAAGACAACAGTTTGTAGGTATTCCTAACCCACCATAACTCTGCTGACCTGATTTATTTGAAATGGCAACAAGATATCCCTTGTGCATTCTAATATATTCTCCTTCCATTTCAGTGGCACTCTCTTTGTATATCAATCTGCTGAGTGTGGTTTAGCAGAAACAATGGGCTTGGTGGGATATTGGCTAAAACTCCCATCACTCCTCCCTAAATCATTCTTTATATTATTTCCCAATCCAAACTCTATTGTACACTAGGAAAACTATTAGGGCCTTCATAGTGGATCATTTTGCTTATTACTGTGTGTATCTGGGCCTTGGGAGCAAACCAGGGAGAATGGAGCTGGGAATTTCATGAGAAGAACACAGAGAGAAGGAGCCATTTTTAAAGTTTCCTGTTTTTAAGAAGTAAAGGTGTTTAGTAGGAAAAGCTTTGTTGGACTTGGCTCTAGACTCCATGCAGGTAGTTGGCAGACTTTGCCTTGGATCACCTCCCCTTCCTGTTTTTTCCCAATCCAATCACTTGATAGTATGTGCCAGACACTGTGCTAAGCCCTAAGGATACAAAGAAAGACAAAAGACAAACACTGTTCTCATGAAGCCCACAGTCTAATGGGGAACAACATGAATACCCCTATGTACACACGAATTTATTTTACAGGACAAATTAGAAATAATCAACATAGAGAAGGCAATAGAATTCAGGGGGATCGGGAAAGAACAAAGTATTGCTAACATGGCATATGCCAGCCAAGTCTTTCCCTACTTGCTATGCTTGAATAAAGACACATAAGGCCAACCAAGGTTTCTCACAGTCTCCTCAAACCATGGAAGCTTCACACAAATCCAGTTTGATCATTGTCCCAAAGTCATAATACTTTTTTGGTATTTGGAAACAGGACTGACTCCCAACTTAATTCCCACCCCTACTATCTCCTGGGAAGTTAGCAATATGGATAGAAGGGACCACAGAGAATGGCCAAAGGCTCAAGGGGATAAACATCCACTGATTGTCAGACTCCAAAAAAACAAATGAGTAGGGTCCCAGTCTGGCTGGCCCCAACCTCAGCACACACACCCATACACACACACCACAGGACCCAGAAGAGAGAACAATAGGCAATGCTCATGGGGAGATTAAAATCTGTGGAGATCAGTGACATGTTGGATCCTAATATCTAGGACTGAGAAGGGCTTTAAAGATAATTTCTAGACTAACTCATTCAACTGTAGTGATTGGTCCTCTACAAATCTGTCATATGAATTTAACTAGGGAGCCCTTTTAGTCTTCTCTGATTAACTCTATCATCCACCATCACTAGTGTTTGTTCTAAAACTCTTTCATCAAGCCCCTTATATCATCCCCACCTTCCTTTTAGTAAGTGATCCTGCCTCCTGTTCAGAGGTGTGAAAATAAATGTTTAACAATCAGCTCTCTGTAAATACATACATATATATTGTATGGATAAATAAATGAGTGTGTATGTATGTATACCATGATGCTTTTAAGTCTGAGTTATATTTGCAACATTATTACCATGTTCTCTCTCTCTCTCTCTCTCTCTCTCTCTCTCTCTCTCTCTCTCTCTCTCTCTCTCTCTCTCTCTCTCTCTCTCTTCGCTCTTGTTCTCACTCTTGCTCTCTCTCTTTTGGTTCACATGTTCACATTGCCATTAATATGTTCACATTAACACCTTCATCATTTTCTTAAATCTAGAAACAAACAAAATAAAAATTAAATTTAGCCTGAATTTGTAGCCTATTTTCAAAGTATAAAGGTTCATAGTGAAAATTATTGGACTTGGCTCTGGACTCCATGGAGGTAGTTGGCAGATCTCTCCTTGGATCACACCCCCTTCCTGTTTCCCCCCAATCCAGTCAGTTGATAGTATGTGCCAGATACTGTGCTGAGCCCTAAAGATACAAAGAAAGACAAAAGACAATTCCTGTTCTCATCAAGCACACAGTCTAATGAGGGACAACATGCAAGTCTGCACATTCCTGAAATCTACTTTATTGAGAAAACTGAGACTATCACCTCACCTCCTTTTTTCACATATCCAATCCCTCTTCATCTTCAACAGTTTTTTGGCTCCAATTCTGAAGACAAGGTTAACCTTCTCCTCGACAAGACTAATAGAGCTACTTGTGACCCTGATCCCACTGGCTTTTGTCTCTGAGTGCCTGGTTCATCCCAAACCCATCCTCTCTCATCTTCAATTTCTCCTGATCTACTAACTTCTTTTTTGTTGCCTATAAATGTGATCATATCTCAACACATCAATAAATATTTATTAAGCATCTACTATGTGCCAGGCACTATGCTAAGTGCTAGGGATACAGAAAGAAGCAAAGGATAGCCCCTATCCTCAAGGAGCATACAGTCTAATGAATCTCTTCTAAGAAAAACATTATCTGTGTTTTATTGTATTGTTTATTTATTTTTGTTGAATATTTCCCAAGTACATTTTTACCTGATTGAGCCATATTAGGGTACTTACATCCAGAAGTCAATAAATTTGGACACTTTGAGGTTCAATTGCATCATTTTATAAAGGAGGAAATAAAACCTCCTTACCACCAACCTCCACCATTCTATTGAAACTGCTCTCTCAGTTCATTTAACTGCTCAATACCACAAACAGCCAGTTCTCAGTCCTCATCTCCCTTGATTTCTCTGCAGATTATGACATTTTTGACCACCCTTCTCTGATACCCTTTCCTCTATTGGTTTCTTTGACATGGATTATAAATTTGGAGGTGAAAGAGACCTCAGAGATTATCTAGTCTTTTCTCTTTATTTTGCAGATAAGGAAACAGACATCTCAGTCTTTTTGTTTATCTCTGTCTCTGTGTTCATGTCTGTGTCTGTCTGTCTATCTGCCTCTCTGGGTGTGTGTCTCTCTGTGCCTCTGTCTCTCTCTCCTTTCCTTCTCTCTCTCTCTCTCTCTCTCTCTCTCTCTCTCTCTCTCTCTCTCTCTCTCTCTCTCTCTCTCTCTCTCTCTCCTCTTTCTCTTGTTCTCACTCTTGCTCTCGCTCTTTTCCTCCTCTATCTCCCCTTCTGCCTCTTTCCCCCCTCTCTTTTCATTCTTAGACAGTCTTCATTTCCAATTTATTATTCCCTTCTCTTCTCTCTATATTCTCTCCATGGATGGTTTCATCCGTTCTCATAGATTAGATTATCATATCTATACTTATGATTTTCAAATGCACAATATAAATTTGAACAATCATGACTCCTAGCCTTTGACTCTACCTTCTGGACATTTTCACCAAATTGCCCTGCTAGCATCTCAAACTCAACCCGTTCTGTCTTTCCCATTGAATCCATCCCTCCTTCAAATAACCTTTCTATGGCCATCACCCTGGTTCTCTTCCTAGTCATCCAGGTTTACAACCACAGAGTCCTCTTTGACTTTTCTCTTATTCATCTTTCTCCACCCACTGAAGTCTATGCAGGTGCTAGGTTCCAGTGATCTTCTTTCCATATATTTATCCCTTTTTCATTACTGATAAAACCAAGGTATCAGTTCTGGTTCTCTCCTAAACTCCTAATTGTTTTTCCTATTACCAGTTTCTCTTCTCTCCAATCCATCCTACCAAAATAAGCTTCCTATGACACAGCTCAGATTATGTCATTGTTATTTCAAGGATTAAATATGTACTTTTCAGTATGACATATAAAGCCTTCCAGTCTGGCCTTAACTTACCTAGCTATCCAGATCTATTGCCCACCTCTTTCATATTTTCTAATCCAGTCAAATGGGACTGCTAACCTGTGATGTCACTGATAGGGGAAACTCTCAGGTGAGGAAACTCCCTGAGCTGAACAATATAGATTGCCATCTTCTATCTTCTTCAATCTTCTGCAATTTATAGTCTTGGCAATACAACATCCCTCGGATCACACAGTCTATAATATGGGTCAGAGGCAAAAATGGAACCAAGTTCTTCCTAGGTTTGATGCTGGATCTTTAACCCACAACACCACATTGCCTCGTCCCAGTTATAATTATTATATTGTTTCTTTGGATAATTATTGATTAAAATAATCTTAGTTTTGAAACCAAAAGAACTAGATTCAAATCCTCCCTCAGACATTACTATCAATAGGGTCTTGCATCTTAGTTTTTTCATCTGTAAAATAAGGGCATCATCAAAATTAATCCTTTATTAAGTCTCTTCAAGATCAAGATTCAGGTAGCCATTTGGGATGGTTAACTGTCAAATTTTCAGTGTGAGCATTTACACCTCAGAAATAGATGCTACACATCAGGGCTTGGGTTATTGTTTTGTTGATTGCATAGACTTAAGAAAGTAACCATTAATAATGCAAATTAAATTTTAAAGCATGCTATATGTACATTCCTCTTTTCCCTTTCCCCATTCCTTGTTAAAGATTTACTAACACACTCCTGATGCTATATTTGTAAAACCTAGACTAGAAAATCAATCCTGCTACTTACTAGTTGTGTGATCTTGGGTCATTAACTTTACCTGGGTTTTATTTCCTCCTTTATAAAATGATGCAATTGAACCTCAAAGTGTCCAAATTTATTGACTTCTGGATGTAAGTACCCTAATATGGCCCAATCAGGTAAAAATGTACTTGGGAAATATTCAACAAAAATAAATAAACAATACAATAAAACACAGATAATGTTAATTTAATGTTTAATGAGGGCAATTGGGAAGCTATATTGGATAGAGCTAGGGACCTGGAGTCAAAAAGACTCAGACACTTACTTGTTGAGTGACCCTGAGTAAGTCATTTAATTTCTGTCTCAGTTCCCTCATATGTAAAATAAAAATTATAGTAGTAGCTTCCTCTCATGATTATTGTGAGAATCAAATGAGGTAATAGTTGTAAAACACTTACCACAGCACCTGCCACATTATAAATGCTATGTAAATGTTTGCTGTTATTAGCTATTACTAAGTTATGGTTTCCTAAAACAATTTACAATCTCTGGGAGGTCTTTCTATTTGTGCATGATGTCACTGGAATAGATGATCTCAGAGTGTCCCTCTCCAGTGCTAAGGGCCCTTCGCCAGCGATAAATGATCTTATGGGCTTTTGAAAATACCACTGCCATCAAGTCATCTTTGGCTCATCCATGGGTCTTATTATAATCTTCTACATATTTTTACTTTTTCAGTAAAAATTACTTTTAAATATGTTTCAGTCTGTTTTTTTTTTTTTTGTTTGTTTCTAGATTAACCATTTATAGCATCCTCTTCTATTTCTAGCTCTGTGAGTCCTAATTCAAAATGTCCTGTGTTCATACATCTGGAGTTGACAGGAAATGAAGAAACCATTAAACTCAATCCTGAAATTTTATAGATGAGAAAACTGAGACAAACAAATACATGAAGGGGCAGCTAGGTGGTGCATTGGATAGAGCACCAGCCCTGAAGTCAGGAGGACCTGAGTTCAAATTTGGTCTCAATACTTCCTAGCTGTGTGACTCTGGGCAAGTCATTTAACCCCAATTGCCTCACACACAAAAATAAATACATGAATGAATAAATAGATAGGCTGATAGGTATATTTATGGATAAACAAATTAATGAATGAATGAAATTTTAAAAATAAATAAATCAGCATTTATACGTGACTTTAAATTTTGCAAAACACTTTACACAGATTATCTTGTTTCATCCTCACCATGACTTTGGGAGGTAGGGGGTATTATAATATTCATTTTACAGATGGGGAAACTGAGACTTGGAATAGTCTGGTGATTTGCCCTGGATCACATAAGCAGTATCTAAAGCAAGTTTGAACTGAGGATGTCCTGACTCCACTCAGGCTTCTATCCACTGGGTCTGAGACTAAATCTAAGACTTCTGATTCTTTAAAGTTGAAATGATTTGTCCAAGATCACATAGGTAGTAAGCATTAGAGTCAGGATTTGAGTTTAAATCCTCCCTCTCTCTGTTTCTCTGTTCCACAGTTAGTGCTCTTTCTCCCAAACCAGTTTCCCTCCACAGGTGCCTCTTACACCATATGGCTGGAGCAAACTCTGGGAAATGCAAAGTCTTATGTAAATACCCAGCAATTTGTGGAAGCTATGATTCTGAGGTGGACTAACACACACACACACACACACACACACACACACACACACACACACACACACACACACACACACCTGCCAAGCTTTTCATTGGTAAAGAGAGGCAGGTGGGAGTGGACTGGCAAGGAGAGAGCGAAAGGTCACCGAACAGGCAGATTTCACTTCACTCAGAGAGTTAATTCCTCTTTCCCACATTCTTGAAAGCTCTTCTGTAGAGTGACATATTGATTCCTTTGAAGTTTCTAGCTGTCCAAGGCAAAGAAAATGGACTAGCTTCACAATCCTTATGTGAATCCTCATTCTTCATAGACTTCTATTTTTAAGCTCCATGCTATCTCCTAGACAAATGCCAGGAGCTCCAAAGAGGCAAAAAAAGAAATTGAAGACTTGAGTTTGTCTACAACTTATCAACTTTCATGAACAAATTCTTTTTTGAAATATTAAGTATCTATATTTAAGTATTTAAAGTAATTGTTTTTATTGTGTGTTTTCTTTTTGTATCACCTTCACTTCTAAATACCCCTCTCCCCTCCATCCTTCCTTACTTCAAGATTTATTCCTTATTAAATAATATTAATTAATTATTAATAATTATTATTTATTTTTAATTTAAAATTAATTTAATTTAATAATTAAATAGTGGTTTTAAAGAGGGAAGAAAGAAGTGACCAAAGCTGATAAAACATATTGCCAACCAAAGCAGACAGTGCATACAACATTTCACACCCATAATCCCTCATCTCTGAAAAGAAGGGAGGGAGATATATTTTCCATCTCCTCTTATGCCCAGTACATCATCAATTTCACTTTTTATTGTTGCTTTTCTTTCCATCTACATTGTTGTGATCATTGTCTATTGTTTTTCTGGTTCTACTTTTGCTACTTCAAATCAGTTCACAGAAATCTTTCCAGATTTCTCTGCATTTTTTACATTCATCATTTCTCATAGGACAGTCATATTCAATTACATGCATCCATCAATTTTTATGCAATATATAATTATGCACATTATGCAAAACAGACAGGAAATGTGGGATAGTGGAAAGAACCCTGATTGAGGTTCTATTACATACTGAGTAACCAAGTCCCTATTACTTAATACATAGTAAAACCTCAATAAATGTTTGTTGATTGATGAGTAGGTGAATATTTTCAGCCTTTCTCTGCCACCTCATCCCACCTTGTTATTGCTCTTTTCCTCCTGAAATCCTCTTACATTTAGTTATCTATTTCTATGTTGAATCTCTACAGAGGAAGTTCTAGTATGTTTTTTCATGTATACCATTTTTTCATTCTACAATACCATTCATTCTACAATAAAATGTAATCTCCTTTAAAACAGAGACTATTATTTTTTTCACTTTTGTCTTTAATTCTCCAAGAGCTTAGAACAGGATTGGTATATAGCAGGTATTTGTTAGATTTCTGTCAAATTGAATTTATTGAATGTCTACTATTTGCAAAAGAACCTTATGTTGGTAATGGTCAATATAGAAGTGATTAAAGCATAGACATTGTTTGCAAGGCCAATTCCTCTTGAGTAACTCAGGTAATTCCATGAATACCTCAATAAAAGATAACAAGGGTGTGTGAGAGAGGGACTAGGTGACTTGGGAGCTCAAAGAAAATGACTGATATTTCTCTCTTGGCAGGAAGGAGGGAGGATAAGACAGAAATTCAGTAAAGAGATGGCACTTGAATTGGGACTTGAAAGGTGGATAATCAATAGTTTAATTAGAGTAGATGCTGCTTGAGAGAAAAATAGGAGATAAATTTGTAAAGGTATGCAAGAGAAAGATGGAGAGCCTTGAATGCCACATTTAGGAGTTTGGATTTCATTCTGTATATATTTGAAGACTGACTCACTTTAGGTATCTGAATGCCTAGATAGAAACATATAATTACAATGTGAAAGATACATGAGGGAGGGAGGGAGGGGAAGTAATAAGCATTTTTCAAGTGTTTACTATGTACCAGGTGCTTTACAAATGTTATCTCATTTGATCTTTACAACAACCCAGGAAGATAGTTACTATTATTATTCCCATTTTATAGTTAAGGAGTCAGTGACAAGTAGAGGTTGAATAAATTGCTCAGGCTCACTCAGCTAATAAGTATCTGAATCAGGATTTGAATTCAGGCTCAGTGTTCTATTCTCTGAAACATCTAGAAAAATCATTTTGAACACAGTAGGATGTATCCAACTCCTAGAAAGGTCCTTGAGGTACATAATAAGAGCCATCATCTCTATATGTAATAGGGATTGGCTAATAGAGGCCCAATTCCTTGAGTATGAATGATCCCCGAGAACTTGTTATGGTTGAGTTATTTTATTTGTGTCTGACTCTCTGTGATGCCATTTGGGGTTTTCTTGTCAAAGATACTGGAGTGATTTGTCATTTCCTTTTCCAACCCACATTATAGATGAGGAAACTGAGGCATACAGGATTAGGTGACTTCCCCTGGAATTTATGCTCTGTTGGAGGTAACTGAGGATGTGGGATATTTCTGTACCTTAGCTCTTGATAAATCTTTTTAGGAACTTTGTAAAAACTAAGAGAATAGCAATGAAATGGAGGGCTACCAAGTGGGCAAAATTATATAGTAGTGCTAATCATTGTTTAAATGATATTAGGGAGATAACTGACAAATCAATATTGCAACAAATACATGTGATGCAGGTTTAGGAGAAAATAACATTTTCCTTGAGAAAAATATCCCAACATCTCAGGATTAGCCCTAGAAATCTGAGGGGAATGGGAGTATTCTTCTAGGTTCTCCAATTGCTAGTCCTAGTTTACATTGGGAAGAAGAAGAGAGACTATAAGTAAGCACTTGAAGATTTGAAAAGAACATTTCATTCAAATTCATTAAGCAACTACTAAGTGCTTTAAAATTTTGTCCTATTCATTATTTCATTTGAGTCTCATAATTACCTATGATGTAAGTTCTATCATTTTTTCCCATTTTCACTGATGAATAAACTGAGGGTGAGAGGTTAAATCATTTCCCCAAGCTCACTGGAAGAGAATTCAAACTCAGGTGTACCTGATGCCAAGTTCAGCACTCTATCCATCATGCACCCTAGCTGCCTTTCACTTAACATCAGAAATTAGGTAGTCAGCCCAGGGAATAATAAAAGTTGGATTTAAATAAAAAGTTGTTAACAAAGGTTAGAGAAGAGATCAGAATCTCCATCATCCTTGATGTCAAACTTCAAACACTATCCGTGCCAGTTCTGAAACAACTGCCTTAAAATAAGGACTTAATGCAATACTGGGATCCCCAAGACATGCATCGGAGTCCAGGATGATTAGTTGACAGAGGAGTGGAATTACTGAGCCATGATCTCAAATGCATTTTTGCCTACGAGAAGGTTAGCCTACCTTGGTTCTCACAACCCTGATGATGTCCATGGGGGCGGGCGGGAGGGAGAGGGGGAAAGCCTATCTGAATTAAAATGTTATAATCACTGAACATGAAGTGCCAAGGAATATCATCACCTTAAAGGGCTGGGATACTTGTGGTTCTTGGCAGGGAGATCTTTTCAAGGAAATTCCTTTAGCTTAATGATAAATAGTGCTCTGCCTTTATCTTGTACCTTTGTTCAAGAAGCTTGAAGCTTCAGACACTCTCATTAACCTCGGGGACACCTGTGAGGTGGGGAATGAGGAATTATTATTACTCTTCAAATTAGGGAAATCAAAGCATCAGGAAATAGTTATATTGTCTTTCAGAACTGGGGGTAGGGGGAGGAAAGTGGGGGGAGAGGCTCACTATATGTTTGAGATAGAATTCATATGGAGTGACCTTTAGGTCCCATTTCAGGACGATGTTAGAGACTTCCATAATCAAAAGCCATAACTATAAGTTGAGGCTCAAGAACCGAAGAGACTTTGGAAGAGAAGAAAACCAAGGCTCCCAGAGATTGATTGACTCTTCCAAGGATGGCAGAGTTTTGATTTGAATTCAAGTCTTTTGATTATAAATGGAACTCCCCCTCCTAGGCCCTTCAGCCCTACTGCTTAGAGGTGCTGGGCCATGTTTATGGGGATATTAAGAATTCACCACTGACATATTGACTGATTTTTTAAAATCACCTCTCTTTGAACTGGACCCCACCCCTTGCTCTAGCCGGCAAGTATCTTTCCCTTTGTTAATCTTTAAAAATAAACGAGCAAAATATGTAAAATAAAAGTGAGGAGGTATTTGTCTCTTATTGGTGTGAAAAACCAGTTCCTTCCTCCACAACACTCTATCAATGAGATAATATTTGTGTGTTTAACAGTCCTGATACGTAGTAGGTGCTTAATGAATGTGTTCCCTCTTTCCTTACAATTCAGTTATAGAGACCTAGTTCCTATTCTTCTTTTGACACTGTCTCTGCCCTTGTGCCTTGTGCTGATCCCCCATGTTGTTCTCCCTCCTCTTGCTCTTAATCTTTCTAGCTTCCTTCAAAATAAGCCATCTGAAGGAAGTTTTTCCTGATCCCCTCAGATGCTAGTATCTTCCTCTCTCCTATTGTCTTTCATCCACTGCATATATATTATACACACACACACACACACACACACACACACACACACACACACACACACATATTCCTAGTTGTTTATATGTAGGCTTCCCCATTAGAATGTAAGCTCCTTGAAAGCAAGGATTGTTTTTTACCTTTCTTTATGACCCAAGATCCTAGCACAGTTCCTGGCACATAGTAAGTGCTTAATAGATTTTTTTTTCTGACTCCTTCAAAGAACTTAGAGTCTACTGGGAGAAATTCAGTAGAAAGGGAAGTAAGATTGTAAAGCTAAATAAATATTAAGATCCTTTCCAGTTCTAACAGACATAGGAACACAGATCTAGATCTGGAAGAGCCCTTAGAGATGATTTAGTCCAAGCTACTCATTTTAAAGTTGAGATACTGAGACCAGAAGAATTTGTTTCTTTGTATTCCCTTACTTTGTGTGTAGTATTGAGTTAGCTAAGTGCTAATACTTAATGAATGCTCGTTGACTGCTCCCTGCTTCTATGTCCTCATGGAGGGAGGAAGGAGGGAGAAAGAAAACAGTGCTGGCCATATCCAAATTTGTTTTGGGAAAGCCAAATGGATGTTCCTGGCTTTGGTTTAGGGAGCAGAACACCCACCAGTGAGCGGGCCATTGCACCCACATGGCCTCAGCCTGGCTCAGTGGAGCCGGGCTAGGTTTCACTTGCAGGAAGTGACTAATACCTAGGGGCACCAGACATTGTTTATGGGCCACATTCATTGGCAGTGAAAGAAAAATGCCTGGGGCCATGTCATTAAATGCAGATGAGATTGTTACTGGAACAAGTTTTTTATTTTATTTTTTTTAATGCACAATAAGTATGGTCAGAGTGGTGTAATGAAGGAGCTTTCTCTCAGCCCCACCTTCCCTCTCTGTAGGTACTAAATTAGTCATTCTGCTCCCCTAAGTAGAGTTTTCTCTCCCTTCCTCCACATCTCACCAACACTTTAGGCACACAGAGTAGAGTTGGCTCTAAATCTTTTCTCCAAGGATGCCCCAGGGATCCTAGGGACAGTAGAGACCTACTCACTTATTGAATCATCAAAGACCCATGAATTACAGCTTAAGGCCATAGATTTAGGATCAGAAGATTACAGAATCATTGATTGGAAGGAACCTCAAAGGTCATCAGTGCAACCCAGTCATTTTATAGATGAGGAAACGGAGGTCCAGAAAACTTAAAAGACTTAAAGGATCAAAAGTTAAGAGGTGGAAAGATTTCAGAGATTACTGAACCCACTTTACAGATGAAGAAACTGAGACCCAAAGAGATTTTAAAATTTGATGTTGACTAAGTAAATTAATTTCAGAGTTAAACAGGTAAACATAGCTACTAACCAAGTTGCCCTCTATTGCATTCCAAGGGTCAATGAAAGGCATTGACTCTTAGGAAATAGATGATGAACTAGAAATGAACCCTGATGCCTGGCTTGGAATGGGGACCCAGAAGTCACCTTCAAGATTACTGAGTCCAATCTCCTCATTTTACAGAGAAGGAAATTGAGTCTCAGGAAGGGAAAGTATTTTGTTGAAGGGCATATGATTTGATAATTTCAGGATCTAGAATTTCATCTCTATGGGTGCTTCCTTCACATAGATAGCAATTCCTTGTTGGGAGCTAGTTTAAAATTCATCCCTTTTTTGTCAACCTTAGTAGTAGCAGAAGTGATAGTGGTGGTATTAGTGGTGATGATGGTGGTACTGATGGTAGTAGTAGTAGTAGTAGTAGTGATGGTGGTGATGGTGGTGGTGGTAGTAGTGGTGGTGGTAGTAGGAGTAGTAGTGATGGTAGTGATGATGATAATAGCGGTATTGGTATTAGTAGTAGTAAGAGTAGTAATGATATCCTAGTAGTGATAGCAGTGGTAGTAATAATAGTAGTTGTGGTGGTGGTAGTAGTAGTAGTGATGGTGGTGGTAGTAGTTGTAGTGGTAGTAGAAGTAACAGCAGTGGTGGTGGTGGTGGTAATAGTGGTGATGGTGGTGGTAGTAGTTGTAGTGGTAGTAGAAGTAACAGCAGTGGTGGTGGTGGTGGTAATAGTGGTGATGGTGGTGGTAGTAGTTGTAGTGGTAGTAGAAGTAACAGCAGTGGTGGTGGTGGTGGTAATAGTGGTGATGATGGTAATAGTAGTAGTAGTAGTAGTAGTAGAGGTGGTGGTGGTAGTTGCTAGCATTTTTATGTCATTTTGAGTTTTGTAAAAGCCTATATATGTGTTAACCTATTTTGGCCCTCCCAACAATCCTATAAAGTAGGTATTGTTTTTATACATTTTATAGATAATGCAATCAAGGCTAAGAGGTTAAGTGATTTTCCCAGAGACATACAACTAATGTCTGAGGCAGAATTTGAACTTGGGCTTTCCAGTGAACTATCCATTACTGTGTCTTAAATAAACTATAATCTTTGGAGAAAAAACAAATCATTGGATGCCATGTCTATCCTCAAAATTTTTCTGGCTTTGAAGAATTGATCAGAGTATGCTTATTTCTTGAGTAGAGTCTTCGAGGACTCAAGAGTTACACCAATACCCAGATAAGGCCCTGGAGTAGGATTTAACTGGAGGTGAAAAACACAGACCTCAGAACTTGAAAGTTCCAAGGAGGAAGGATTCAGAATTGGAATGGCCCTTAAAGGTCACAAATCCAGTCCTTCATTCTACACATGAGGAAACAGAGGCTGAGAGCTTCAGTGATTTGCTCTAGATCACATGGGCAGTTTGGGGCAGGGCTGGGCCATCTGGCCCAACCCATTGATTTTATAGAAAAGGAAATAACTTTGGGCTAATTCAGTTGTGCAGTGCAATATTTCCTGAATGCTGGATCATGTGAACCCTTTTATTCTAATCCTAGATGTTTATTTTTTTAAATGGAGATTCTGAAATAAAATTTCAATGTCACAGATATTTTTATCATAAAATATTAAATTATGGAAATATCAAAATTATTTCATGCATAATAATTTTTAAAAGCATGAAAACAATTGGATCTTCCATTTTGTGCTCAATTTTCCCAGCCCTGCTTTGCATTGGGGGCATTCTGTACCTCTCAGAATCTAAAAATTCAAGCACTTGGAATAATAAAAAAGACAAAAACAGTCAATTTAACAATTTGAAAATGTTAGTCATATTTGATAGATGCTATCAATATATTTCAAACCCTGATTATAAATTCTGATATAGCAATTCCTGTAGGAAAAAAAAAACTATTTTTTGCTGATTTTTTTCTCTTTTTTCTTTTTTGATAAGTATTCTTTTTTATATGGGACAGTTCTCTGGGAAAGAATATGGGAAGGGAAATTTAGGTGACATAAAACAAAAGATATCAATAAAAATAGCTTTTCAAAAGGAAAAATAATTTTGTATAGATAGTCTAGAGAATGCTACTCATTTAACTCCCTTTCTTTGAACAATCTAGAATTTGGATGGTTGAAAATTATTTTAAAACATAACAAGTCTGTAACTTTATTGGTTTGAGAAAGGCACCAATTTCGAATGTTTAAATGTAAACAAAATTAAATTTAGAATTTAAACCCAGGCTTCCATGATTTGAGCAAACAGATATAGCCTAAGGTTTTTATACTGAACTTCTCTGTATTCCTAGAAGACTCAGGCTATTTCAGTGGCCCTTAGAAAATCATCTATGGTAGAATAGATATCCTTCAGTATTTTTTTTCTCAATCACATATAAAAAAAAATTAACATTCATTTAAAAAAATTTTGAGTTCCAAATTCTCTCCCTCTCCCTCATTTCATTTCCTCCTCCTTGAAAAGGCAAGCAATTTGATATTGATTAAAGATATGCACTCATGCAAAACATTTCTATGTTAGTCATGCTACAAAAGAAAAAAAAAAGCAAGAAAAACAAAGTTTAAAAGTATGCTACAGTCTGCATTCAGGCTCCATCATTTCTTTTACTGGAGATGGATAATATTTTTTACCATAAGTCCTACGGAATTATCTTGGATCATTGTATTGATGAGAAGAACTGTCTTAGTTGATCATTATATAGTGTCGCTATTACTGTGTACAACATTCTTCGGGTTCTGCTCACCTAACTCTGTGTCAGTTCATGTAAATCTTGTCTGGTTTTTCTAAAACCATACTGTTCATCATTTCTTATAGCATAATAGCATTCCATCCCAATCATATACAACAACTTTTCAGCCATTACTCAACTGATAGACATCCCCTCCGTTTCCAATTCTTTGCCACCACAAAAAAAAAAAAAAAAAAAAAAAAAGCTACTATAAATATTTTTTGTTCCTATAGGTCCTTTCCTTTTGATTTGATCTGTGGTATTCAGATCTACTATTCTATTGCTGGGTGTTCAGAGTTTTATAGTCCTTTGGGCATAGTTCCAAATTGCTCTCTAGAATAGTTGGATCAGTTTGCTTTAAAAAAAAAATTATTAATTTTATAATTATAATTTTTTTGGACAGTACAATCAGTTCGCTTTATCAAGAATGTGTTAGTATCCTTATGTTTCCACATCATATTAAGTATTTGTTATTTTTCTTTTCCGTCATGTTAGCCATTCTGATAAATACAAAGTAGTACCTTAGAGTTGTTTTAATTTGCATTTCTCTAATTATCAATGTTTTAGAGCATTTTTTCCCATGGGATTACTGATAATTTTGATTTCTTATTTTTAAAACCAACTTTTCATAATTTTTTTTACTATTTATCAACTGGTAAATGACTTATATTTTTATAAATTTAACTCAGTTCTCTATATATTTGGGAAATGAAGGCTGTAAAAATTTCCTCTCAGGTTCCTGCTTTCCTTCTAATCTTAGTTGCATTGATTTTTTTAAACCCTTTTTAATTTAAGGTAATTGAAATGATCAGTTTTACATCCTGTAATGCTATCTCTTGTTTGGTCATAAATTCTTTTCTTATCCCTCGATCTGATGGTAAAATTTTCCATGCTCCCCTAATTTGCTTATGATATCACCCTTTATGTCTAAATCATGAAACTATTTTGACCTTATCTTGGTATAGCCCTTCAGTATTTGACTCTTACTGTTGGTACATTGTAATTTTGCACTTTCCTTAAAATTTATTTTATTAGTTGTACACAGGATTACAGTGACTTGAGGAGAGCTTTGGAGTCAAGAAATGAACTCATTCATTTGTACAGCACCTATTGCAAAAAAAAAAAAAAATTCAATTCCTGGGGTTAAAAAGACAAAAAATAAATATAGCATATCCTAGTCTTAGTATTAATTATAATAATTACTAAGTGCTTTATAGTCATTATCTCATTTGATGCTCATGAGAGCCCTGGAAAATAAGTGCTATCATTATTTAGACTTTACAGATGAGGAAACCGAGACAAATAAATCCTAAATTATTTGTCCAGGGTCACACAGCTACTAAGTGTCTGAAGCCAGATTTGAATTCAGGTCCTCCCATCTCTGGGACCTGTTGCTCTATCCACTGCACCACCAATTATCCAACTTAAAAATGAATGAAGTTTTCAGCTTTAATAACTTAGGCTACTGTAGCCAGATAGCGTAATCAATAGAGCCCGGGATCAGGAAGACCTGAGTTCAAATTTGGCAATAGGCATTTGCTAGCTGTGTGAACCTTTGCAAATCACTTAACACCTGCCTGCCTCAGTTTTTTCAACTGTAAACTGAGGATATTAATAGCACCTACCTCTCATGATTGTTATGAAGGTAAAATTATATAATAAACACTTAGCACAGTCCCTGACACAGTAATAAAATGCTTGTTTCATGATTGTTATGAAGATAAAATTATATAATAAACACTTAGCACAGTCCCTGACACAGTAATAAAATGCTTGTTTCCTTCCTTTTTAAATTGGTATGTTGCTATTTAATAAGCTTATATGATAAACTAATAGCTTAAAGCTAAGATTTTTGGAATGTCTTTAAGGCTTACTTCATTTTATCAGAAAACAATATGAGAATTGGGGAAAAAAACAAATAAGGAATAAATGCACAGTATGCCCAAAACAATTTCCAAAATTGGGGCACTCATCATTAGGCTGATCAAATGGCTGAGGTGGTGTTTGAACTGGGTCAAAGATGGAATCCTTCTCTTACCTTTCCCATTAACTTACTTTATGATTTTGGGCAAGTCATTTCTCATTTCCAAGTCCTAGTTTCTTCAACAAAAGGGTTGAATTGGCCAACTTCTAGCCTCCCTTTCAGGATGACCTTCTGAAATTCTATTTCCAAGCAGAAAGAGCAGCATTACTGGGAAGACCATCTTCTCAGAGTTTATGGGGAACAGAAACAGCATGATCCTTCTAGAGTCCCCAAGTTCTTGGTCTACTAGCAATTAGAGGAAAGGAAGTAAAGATGAAAACGAGTGCTTTAATTCCCTTCCACCCTTTTTTAGCTTCTCCTATGAATATACTTTGAGCCAGAGTGTCAATGGTAGAAGCCATTTTAGAGATCAGCTTGTTCACACCTCCACTTTATAGAGGAGGAAATAGAGGTTTAGGAAAGGCAAATAGTTTGCACAAGAAGTCAAATCAAATCAAATCAAGAAGTATTTATTAAGCATTTGCCATGTATCAGGCACTGTGCTAAGCACTGAGAAACTCAAGTCAAGAAAGACTATCTCTGCCCTCAAGGAGCTTACATTCTAATGGAGGAATACAAGACAAAAATGGAAACTAAAAATGGAAGCAAAGAGGAGAGAAAAGGAAGAAGCAGAGTACCATATTGTGGCAGGTTAGAGAAACTCCAGAGTCAAGAAGGCACACTGGAGTCAATAGCAAAGTTACTTCTTGAACCCAGATTTTTTGATTTCAGCTCAGTTTTATTCATAACAGACCAAGTTTCTAACCTACAAAAGAAAGAATAAGGCATTACAAGTGTATTTCTAAAAGGTAGAATTATATTCCAAGGGTTGACAAAAGACAGCTTTTGCAAAAGTTCCTTTTAAAGGAGGCTTTCTATTCCACTAGCACCTATATCTGAGCAGAATGGTTAGGATTATGTGTAGAAAACATTGTACAAATATTTGTTTTGCATGATCATACATATTTGTAATAGGTTTTGTTTTTCTTGCCTTCTTATTGCATTAGAGAGAACAGAGAACTTGGAACCAAAAAATAAAAGAATTTTAAAAAAACCCTCTATGTTTTAAAAAGGTGCATAAAATCTTTGATCTTTTAGCTGACTGACTTTTTTTCTTTGCTAAAGAAATTGATCTAGGGAGGAAGAAGGGGAAGAGATACTTTGAGAAGAACAAATGACATAAAAACAAAAAATATCAATAAAATTATTATAGATAATCAAGAATAATATGGCCATAAAAGGCTGCCTTCTCTCATCTAATAACAATATTATTATTAATGATAATAGGTAGCATTTATAAAATGCCTTAGGGTTTATAAAGAGCCTTACAATATTCCATTTGTTCCTCACAACAACCCTGTGAGATAGGTTTTAATATTATCCTCATTTAACATAAGGAAACTGAGACTGAAAGAATTTAAATGATTTGTCCAGGGTCACATTAAGTAGTAAGTGACTGAAGCATGATTCAAATTAGGGTCATCCTGACTGTAAGGCCATTGCTTTCTCCATTACATCACCTAATCTCTTACTTTTGAAATGAAGGCTGTTTTGGAAATCCCCGCACATATGTTCACCAAAGAGTTAGATGTCCAGAAATCCGTACTAAAGACAACTGAATTTAAACTGAATCCCAACTGTGGGGCTTGGACTTGGGCCTTTTGCCCATACATCACTGGATCTCAATCAGGAGGCTGGCAGTTTCCCAGGTAGCACTACCCAACGGCCTCAAATGATGCTTCCTACAATCATTTCCAGGCTGAGCCTTCCACCTTAACCCCCAGGCCCAGACACCCAGCTTAATAATTAACTCAGAGTTTACATGGCCAGGCTGGAATGCACAGAAGTTGGGGAGCAGGTTGGATCTCTGTAGAGCCAGAAGAAAAAAGGCTCTTCAGACCCTTATGAAAATATAAACTGACTCTGCTCTCTGATCATATCTTCCAAGAAGGGCAGCCCTACACTTCCACTACTTTGACATCTCCCCCAAGTCCTGATATATTGATGTCCAACTCCATTGATACTCTCACCTATGGACACCAAACTCTTTGCCTAAAGGTACATGGGGCAAAAATTTATTTTTTAATTCAAAAAGAATTAAAATGGATTTTGGGGGAAGTTTATAACATAGTTTGATATTAGTCATTTATATGTACATAGTCCTAGGATAACAGACTTGAAACTGAAGGAACTTCATAGATCACCTTACCCCAACTCTGCACATAATAGATGAAGAAACTGAGGCGCAGAGAAATAAAATTATTTTCCTAAGGTCACAAAGTCATAGAGTTAATACTCAAAGAGTCCCCTGTGATCATCTATTTCAATTCCTTTACTTTATAAATAAGGAAGCAAAATCTATAAAGGTAAACTGATAGAACCAGGTTTGAACTCCAGATCCCTCTGACTTCAATTGGAGGAAAATAGATTTAGAGGCAGAAGGGGCCTATGGAGGTCATGGAGCCCAACTCCTTCATTTTATAAACAAGTAGAACCCATAAAAGTTAAATGATTTACTCAGGGTCACACAGGGTAATGTGTGTGTGGCAGGATTGGAACTCAGGTCTTCCTGATTCCAAATCCAATACTTGACCTCTTTTTCTACTGACCAAACATCCACGATTTCATCTTAGGCAGCTGAGATCACAGGAAAAGGACAATATTTTAAGAGTCAAGAGACCTGGGTCCTAGAGTATAAAATAAGATGTATAATGTTGTTCCTACCTCCATCATAAGGAAACTTGCAAAAATCAAATAGCTTTTGTTACCATATTATTATTCATCATAACCCTCATAAAAGCTCTATGAACTGTGTGAGTTATCATTTTTTTCCCTTTGTACAAATAAAGCAACTCAGAGATTAAATAATTAGGTCAAGGTCATACAGCTAGATCCAAGTCTCCTGAATATAAATCTCATGTTCATTTTTCTAAATCTTTCCCATCCTTGAAATAAAGTATAACCCTTAGGGGTGTCCCATACTTGGTGTTGATAATCCTGACTTTAAAAAGTTCAATTTTGTTCAATTTTGATTTTGTATCTGTGATCAGAGGACCAGAAACATAGTAGGTGTTTATTAAATGCTTCTTGTCCATATAGTGGATAGGGGAGCTGTATGTACTTAAAAGTCAGGCTGATCTGATTTTGAATTATGCCTCTTGTAAGCTTTGTGGCCTTGTATACATCATCCTTTTTCAACCCCACTGTTTAATCCATAAAATGGGGATAATAATAGCACCTACATCCCATGGCAAACATAATATGTAAAGTACTTTGCAAATTTTAGAACACTATGTAAATGCTAGTTTTTATTGTTATTGTTATTAAATGAGATGAATAATAAGTTCTAATATTATAGATTTAGCACTGGAGGAAACCCTCATGGTCTATTATATAACTATAGTATTCTAAAATCTACTGACTAAACATCCATGATTTCATTTTAGGCAGCTGAGGTCACAGGAAAAGGACAATATTTTAAGAGTCAAGAGACCTGGGTCCTAGAGTATAAAGTAAGATTTATTATATTGTTTCTCTCTCTCTCTCTCTCTCTCTCTCTCTCTCTCTCTCTCTCTCTCTCTCTCTCTCTCTCTCTCTCTCTCTCTCTCTCTCCTCAATCTGTGTGTCTCTGTCTCTGTCTGTCTCTCTGTCTCTCTGTTTCTCTCTTCCTCCTCCCCCCCCCTCAGCAATTGGATTTAAGTAATTTGCCCATAGTCACACAACTAGGAAGTATTAAGTGTCTGAGGCTGGATTTCAATTCAGGTTGATATTTTCAGGTTACATGAGAATATTAATTGATTTGGGATCCTTGGAGTCAGGGCTACTCCAATAAAAGTTGATATTACATTGAGAAAACAAAATAACTCCAAGGAAGGAAAATCCAACTTTGTAAAATATGTAACTGCTTCTAAAAACAATTCATTTGGAGACAGAGAACTTGAATTCAAATTCTAACCTTATTATTTGCTGCCTATGTAATTTGAGATAAGTAAATGAATCTCTTGGAGAATCACTATTCTCACCCCTAAAATAAAGGGATTCACACAGATCATCACTTAAAGTCTTTTCAGGTTTCAAAGCCCATGATCATTATTATAAAGGCAGTTTTGTGTAAAGTTCTACAGAACCTAATAACAACCAATTGGGAATTTGTCTTGAAAAAGATTTTCATTTTTCTGTTAAGGAAGAATTCCACTGGAAAGTAGAAGCTTTAGATGGTCATACCTTCTGTTCTTATATTGTTTGTTATCTATTACAGAGTTCTAGTGACTCTATATATTGGGTAGTCCCTCCAATGTTAGAGATCTCAATCCAACCATATTTTGTCACCCCATGAAATTATTGTCCATGGTGCTATATATAGAATGATGAATTATAAGTCAAAGAAAATAAGTTTGAACCCATCCTCTGCCATTTATGGCTTGAATGGCAACCACTCAGCCTCTGGAGATCTCAATTCCTTTACTATAAAATGAAGGGGATAAGTGAGATGATTTTTAAGGTCACTTCCAGTTCACAGAGTCAGAAGACCACAGTTTCAGATTTATAAGGAACCTTAGCAACCATCTCATTCAGCCCACACTACAATCACCTGGCAAATAATGAGCCTTTTCTTGAAGCCCTTTAGTGAGGGGGAACTCACTACCTCCTGAGGCAGCTCTAAATTCATGATCATACTCTCAATCATCTTCACTCAACACACTGTGAACCTTTGGATCATAGAGCTAAGCTGGAAAGGACCTTAGAGATCATTTAGTCCAACCTTTTAAATTTAAAGATAAAGAAACTTGAGTCCCAGACAGTTACTTGGACAAAGTCATAAGGTTGTAAAGATAAGGATTTGAACCTATGCCTCTTAATCCTATTAATTTATGACATTTACATGCATGGGTTCTATCATCTCTTGCTCTTTAATCTTTGACAGAATATTTTATGGCATTTTTGCATTAACTTTTCCATAACATGCTTCATACTGTTTATACCCATTTGACATCTATTTGACATGTAAAAATCACAAATTTCTTATATTTGTCTTGAGTAGATTATCATAAAATAATAAAGTTATAGGTAGAAAAGATTTTAGACTTTGGGACACCTAATCCAATCCTTTCATTTTAAAAATGAGGAACCAAGATCCAAAGAAATACAACGATTTTTCTAAGATCACACAGACAGATACTAGCACAGCCGGGATTCTGAATATATCCTTCTACTCCAAAGTCAGCATTTAATTCCACTATCCAATTCTCCCTGCCATTTGAGAGCCTGAAGGTCCAAAAGTATTCATGCAACTTATTTTTCTCCATCTCTTGAAACCCATTAAAGTTGTGTTCAAATGCTCAAAAGACTGTTGTGGAGGGAAAAGAATAAATCTCCTGCATATATGGCTAGTATTTGAGGTGATACTAAGAAAATCATGAGTAGCCTCTGCCCTAAATGCAATTACACGCAGAAAGTGCTTTGTACACTGCAAAGCACTATATAAATGTCAGCTATCATTGCCAGTTATCTCATTCTCATATTTTAAAAATCAATTTCATTAATATCTTTTGTTTTTTATATTATACCTACATTTTCTTCCTTCTTTCTCCCTCTTCTTGTGATCTCATACAACAAGCAATTTTTAAGGAAAAAGATAAAGATGAAAAAGGGGGGGGGAATCAGCAAAATCAATCATTACATCCAAAAGGAGCTGACAATATATGCTGTATTCGACATCTATGGACCCTCCTCCCCACTCTGTAAAGGAATTGGGGAGAAGAAAGCATCTTCCCTTTTCTCTTCTTTGGAACCAAGATTATTTTTTGTAATTTTGCAATTTTTTTTATGATTGTGGTTCTTTTTGTTTATATAGTTGTGGTCATTGTATGTATTATTATTTTGGCATTGCCTACTTCACTTTGCATCAATTCATTAAAGTCTCTCCATATTTCTCTGTATTCATCATTTCTATTGTTTCTTATAGTAATACTCTTATTATACCATAATTTGTTTAGCCATTTCCTATTGATGGGAATCTATTTTGTTTCTACTTCTTTGCTATCACAAAAATATGCTTCTATAAACATTGTAGGCAACTTGGTGATGCCACAGATAAATACTGCTCTTGGAATTAGGAAGGTTCATCTTCATGAGTTCAAATTCAGCCTAAAATACTTATTAGCTATATACAGCCCTGACCAAGTCATTAAACCTTGTTTCTTTCAGCTCCTTATCGATAAAATGAGCTAGAGAAGGAAATGGAAAACTACTCTAGTATCTTTACCAAGAAAACCCAAAATGAAGTCACAAAGCATTGGACATGACTGAAACAAATATTTTTGGTAAGTATGGGAATTTTCCTTTTATCAATGACTTCCTTGGGATATATATACCCAGCAGTGGAACCTTTAGATCAAAGGGTATGCATATTTTGTTCCCATTTTTTTTTCTGATAGGGTTCAGATAGAAATAGTTTTGGGATAAATTGCTAATCTGCTATTAATCTTTTGTAATTAATCTCTGTAGACTATTGTAGAGATGAATAAAATGATGGTTTTCTATAATTGGGTAAGAATATTAGACTATAAATTTATCTTTTATAAACTCACTGATAACATTTTGGAAATAACTGCTGTAGCAGACAGGATAATAGTGTTACTATATATCTTGTCAAGTTCCAAAATGCTTTTGATTTGTTCCACTAGGCTTTTTTTATATTTTAAAAACTTCATTCTCTTCTTTGAAGATTATGAATGGTAATAACTGTTATAAATATTATTCTTTAATTCTTATGTTTTGCTTGGGATATTGTGACCAATAATTCTGTCTCTAATGATACTCTGGATTCAGCTCAAGCAAAGTTTACTCATTGAATCCTAAAAGAGATTTGGGACTTATATTTATAGCAAGGATATTTGTTATCTATTTCTTTATTTAAAAATAAATGAGCTTCTGATGTATAAGTCAATCCACTCAATCAGGTTTTTTCAGGTATCTGGTAAGTTTTTTACAACCTGTAATGATATGTTGCAGAGTTACTATTACTTCCCTACCTTATCTTCATAGATCAGGAAATCAAAGCTTTCTAAGAACTGTAAGTCGTGATAGCAATAACTTGATCCTGAATTGTTGTCTTAAACTCTTCCATTGTTAGACACAAACTTTTTTGACTTGACCATTTGTTTGGTGCTCCATTTCCAACATGTTGGTTGAGTTCATGCATAGGTTGCCTATCAAATTAGTTCTTTGACTGTAGCTGTTTCATAAACTCTATCTAGAGATAAAACATTTTAGATTGTTTATACCTGATTTTGAGACTTTACTATTGTTTTGTGAAGTGAGACCTGTTTATTCATAAGGCATTTTCCTACATTTTAACCCATTAATCATATGCTATAAGAACATCCATCAACCATCTCTCATTTTCTTGTCAAGGAAGTATTATTTTTTTCTACCATTGCTTTGGGATGTTAGCCTTAATTTAGCAAACCTTATGCAGGTTTTTGTTTATTTTTGTTATTTAACCAGAAGCATACATGCAGATTGGGTGTGTATAGGCAT
The DNA here is from genome assembly GCF_048593235.1 of Sminthopsis crassicaudata. NCBI lineage: Eukaryota > Metazoa > Chordata > Mammalia > Dasyuromorphia > Dasyuridae > Sminthopsis > Sminthopsis crassicaudata. Next base: position 444,558,993 of record NC_133620.1, read on the forward strand.
TGGCCTATATACATTCTAATGTACATTTGGTCTAAATACATTCTTTCTGTTATCTTTCCATTTCAGGATGCCATCCAGTCTCCTAAGATACATAGTTTTATTTTTTGCCAACCTTATGGAAGTATCACTTGATTGGAGAAGGAAGTATAAATATTGTCTATATCTCTTGACTTCCAGATTAAAGCTCAAAGTCTTTAGTCTCTATTCTTCCTCATTATACATTAAGAAATTTATTCTTATAAAATAGTATAAATAGCATCTTGATAATGACAGAGAAATTTTCTGCAGGATGAAGTAGATTTTTAATGTGCTTTTCAATGGAATCACGTAACAAGTTATATGATTATATGTCATTCAAATACATCAAGTGATTAATACGATGTTTGGGTACTTGAAATATATATTTTCTTCTCTTCATGAGTGGTAATAATGGGTTTAATGCACAAAGAATTATAGTGGGCTTGAACCGTCTCCCTGGAGAATACCATGTTTTACATCAACTGGTCTTGACATTATTGTTTTGATGGACTGTTTTGAATAAAGAGTTTTCCATTTGAACATCAAATCCTTCAGCATCCTCAATGTGCTTAAATCTATTTTATATATTTTGCAGTAACTGATTAAGCCATGAGTATAAAGCTAAGTAAAAAATTCTCTGATACTCATTGGCAATCTTAAAAATACTACAGTACTTTGGGTTAGCCTGTCAATAATCACAGAATAGATCATGAGTTGCTCTTTATACACCTATGTCTTTTGGGAACACACTTTTTGCTCATCAGACAATATATTGGGTTTTTTCTAAATATTTGGATTAATGGTATAAGCTATGTATATTTTATATAAAGTGCAAAAATGCATAATTGGCTTTTATTTGTATGAAGACACTGGAGCTCTCACCCTGGTACCATAAGAGCAGTCAAAGTCCCACCTGGGGCATCTCTGAAAATGTCAGTCTAGTTGCCCTACCTCCTCTGTAGCAAAAGGTATGGCACACTTTCTTGGTCAGATCCCAGAAGGCATGACTCGGACACTGAGCAGAATTCTCAGATCTTGTGTAGTAAAAGAAATCCTTCCTTTACCTTGGGATTGGTGTTCTCATGCAAATCATTCTGCCCAGTCTTTCACATCAGTGTATACAAACTTTTTGCTTCCATTGTATCCAGACCCAGCTCCAATTGTCCTAATCTATATCTGGCCACTGGACCCAGATGGCTCTGGAGAAGAAAGTGAGGCAGGTGACCTTGCACAGCCCTCCCTCATTTACACCTAATTCACTGGCATGTTATGAAATCACTTCCATGAATGAAAGACAAACAACAATAAATGTGTGATATTCTCTATAAGTAGAGATGAGGACAAATGAATCACAGAGGAAGATGTTCAAGTACTTTGTTCATAATTTACACACCACTGACAAATATTTGAACAATAATTAAGGCTTTTGTCCAGACTTACCACTTTGAGGCTATTTTTATTATCATTTCATTTTCCTTATGGTTTTTGGTAGGGGATTCAAGTAAACATGATCTCTGTGGCAGGTTGCTTTCCTTCTATTATTCTTTTATATTTATATAGGAAGAGAAAATAATTGCTTTTAATTGAATAAAAGCATTAGGATATTGTCATTATTAGCTAGAATTCAATAATTATAATAATAGGCAGTATTTATGTTGTGATTTTCAAATATTATCTAATTTAAACCACAATTCTGGGAGGTAGGTGGCATGGTTATTCCCATTTTACAGTTAAAGAAACTGAGGCAGAAAGAAGTTAAGTGACTTGACCAATGCCACACCGCTATTCAGTGTCTGAGGCCTTCTTTGCCTTTAAAGGCTGCATCTTGCTCTAAATTTATTATCAACTTTAGGTGCTACTTGCTATTCACCTGGTTGGAATTTGGCCAGAGTTAACTTCCCCTAACAAGCATTCCATCCAGGGAGCATGAGGTAGTGGAAAGAACAGGGAATTTGGGGTCAGTTTCAAATCTCAGCCCTGCCATTTTTCATCTGTCCTTGGTTCTCAGTTTCCTCATTGGCAAAAATAAAGGTTTGAACTCAATGGCCTCTTAGTTCTCTTCTCTTTTTCTTAATGTATCATCTGCTGGAAGCTCTACCAAAGAATCACAGGATTAAAGGCAACAATTATTAGATATCCCTTGCTATATCTGTTCTGAGACAATTCTGTGACTCTTAAGAGAGTCATAGACATTATTATTATTAGAATTTAATTAAAATTGATAAAATCTAAGAACTCAGCCTGTTAGTATCTGACAACATCGGGGACAGCTTCTTACTAGGAGCATGGCACAACAAAAATAAAATGCCAGAAATGTAGCTACCCAAGTCACCTGACTCCTTTCTCTTCCTTTCTTGAACATCTCCTGCTCTTAAGAGTATGGATGAAATAAGAGATAAATTGATAAATAAGTCATATTTCTTCTTTTTTTTTCAACTAATTTCCTGTCCTCCATTGCTACCCTTGGCAGGCCCATAAGTGGAGGGTTCTAGGGTACCAAGCCAGAATTTTCCCCAGGGTAACAGGTGCCCTGTGTATATGGAAGGGCATGTGGTGAAGTGACTGCCCCCCCCAAAAAAAAACCTCTACTGCCCTTCCCCACCCTGAAACTGACCATCTCTATTCATGGGACAGAAATGGGGGAAGGGAAAATGAAGAGGGGGGGGAGGGGGGGTGGAGAATCAAAGAAAATTGCAAAAGTCAATGGCCTGGAACTGGAGGCAGCCTCAGCAACTGCAGTGTGACTTTGATTCAACTATCATAACCCTGAATTAAAAATTCAGGCAATTATCTGCATGGCTTCCCTCTGATTAGGCTGAGCCCAGGGCCTCATTAATGCAGCTGCACAGAGGAAAGACATTAGAGCTTGTGAAATGGAATGTTTCTCTGAGAACAGGTTCCGCTTGAAGAAGAAGGGCCCAGCAAAAAGAAATTTCACACATTTTTTGAGCTCAGAGTCACAGGACGGCACCCAGCTTTGGGGCTGCCCACCCCGCCCGCAGTCTCCTCAGGCTTGGAGCTGGGTGAAAGCCACCTTTGTTCCCCAACCCGCCTCCAGCTTCTCCTGAAGTTGGAGTCCATAGGGTCACTGGTGGGAAAGCATAGTGGGTGGAGATGAACCTAATCTGAAGGGGAGCCTCTGCTGAATCTTAGGATCCTGACTGACTCCCCATACTAGATCTAGGTCAGGAAAGGACTTTAGAAGTCATGTACTTTTTTGAGAGGGGAAAAATGAGACCCAGAGAAGAGAAGGATCACCGGAGCAATAGATAGCAGAGTTGGGACTCTGTTTGAGACTTCTAGGTTCAGAACTCTTTCAGTTACCTCCTTGCTATGTCTTCAAATCACTGAGTCCAAAATCATTGAGCTAAACCAGTTCAAGAGATACAGAATGAGCTGGAGGGAAAATTCAGCTCTTGTACAAACAAAAAATATCAATAAAAATTTATTTTCCGAAAAGCGAGCAGGAATTCCAAAGAACAGGGAACCGAGTAGATGATGTCATTCAAGGGATGGTAGACAAGTTGTGATATGGGAATGGAATAGAATAGCACTGTTCTATAGAAGAGCATGAATATAAAGTGCTAAAAAGTATGGGAAGGCTTAAATGAATCCACTCAAACGGAAGCAAGCAGGAACAACAACAACAACAAAAAACAAAAAAAAAAAAACAAAAAAAAAAATTTTCATCATGATTACAACAATGTAAATAGAAAGAACTAGAACTAGACAGCCAAAACCTAAGGTCAAGAAATTAAAATGACAAAGCTTGGCAGCAAGGACGATCCATGGGAAGGCCTTAGGGGTTGAAGACCACAGGTTTAAAATGCTATTTATAATGGCAGTCTTCTTTGATGGTTAGATTGCTTCTGTGAATTTTGTTCCCCTCTCTTTCTTCTTTTGAAGATTTTTTGTTATAAGGGATGACTTTCTAGGAGAGAAAGTTATACAGGAGGAAATGTAACTGACATAAAACATATGTGTATAGGTATGTATATGTATGTATATATGTAACATATAAATTATGATTATATTAAATTATATAATACAATTATATGTATAAATTTTTATGATTTTATAAAATGTTATAATACAGTATATATAAGTATATGATTATATTAAATATTATTATTTATTTAATTTATATAATGCATTTACTATTATATTTATATAAGTTAACATTTATTAAATATCATTATATTAAATAATATAATATAATTATATTATTATAGAATATAGTATGTGTGTGTGTAACTGGGGAAAAGAAAGGGAAAGGAAAAAGAATAAGCATTTATCTAAGTCAGGCACTGTGCTAAGTGCTTTTTACAAATACTTCATTTGATTCTCACAACTCTAGGAAGTAAGTGTTATTATCATTCACATTTTATAGTTGAAGAAACAAAGGCACCAAGAAATTAAAAGTCTTGCTCAGAGTCTCACAGTAAGTGTCTGAGGCCAAATTTGAACTTAGGCTTTCCAATGGTCTACTGATTGGGTCATTAGATGTCTATTCTATTTAAATGAAAATGAGATGGATTAGAATCAGAGAATCTGGGTGTAAATTTCAGGGTTTAAATCTCCCCAAATTACCTATGTTATTTTCAGCAAATTACTCATTTACCCTTTCATTCACTCGAAAAACATTTATTAAGTTCTTATTATTAGATCCTGTGCTGAACACTAGGGATAGGAAGACTTCTCAAGGAGTTCATATTCTAATGGGAGAAACAATAAATGTGTGTGTGCGTGTGTTTAAGTTGTTGTTTGTCCTTCCTTATGACATGCATATGAAGTGAGGAAGGGCTGTGTGGAAGATCACCTGCCTCACTTTCTCCTCTGGAGCCATCTGGGGCCAGTGGCCAGGTAGAGTTCAGAATGAGTGGAGATTTGTGTATATACACATACATACATACATGCACACACATGTATAAGAAGATGGGTGTGCATACACAAGTATTTGTATACGTGTGTACCATAAGTACATATATTTAATTATATACATGTGTGCACTGTGCTTATGAGTATTTGTCTATATACATATATATTTATACACACACATGTATGTATGTCTATAAGTATTTGTCTATATGCATTTGCCTTTATGTAGCCATACACATACATATACAAGTATATACACACATGTATATGCATGTATATGAACATTTGCCTATATGCATAAATATTTCTATATATGCACACACATTTATATAAACATACTTACAATGTGTGCATTGTATACAATGTACAGTGCACTTGTATGTCTGTGTGTGCATGTTTACATGCATGTACATATTGCATATGCATAATAAGTACAGAGAACATGAATCTCCATGATTCTAGACTATTTAGGAGGGGAGGACACTAGCACTTGGAACAATCAAAGAGGATTCCCTCTAGAAGATGACCCCTGAACTGCTTCTGGAAAGAAGAGAAAAATTGAATGAGGTGGCAATAAAGACAGGGTGTTTCCCATGCCTGAGAGATGGCAAACACAAAGATGGAAGGGAGGTGATATTCTCTGTGTGAGGATCGAATGAGTCAGAAAACATTTATTAAGCTCATAGTGTGTGCCTAACAGTACTGAGTGCTGAGTATACAGAAACCAAAATGTATTTGTTTCTGTTCTCAAGGAGTTTGTTTCTATCTTCACTTTCTGGGCCCTTAGTCTTTTCTATTGAATAAAGGCCCTTTCACCTCTAAATATATCCTCTAAAGTCATCTATGATGCAAAAAGGGAGCAGTCCTGGGCCCTGGTTCTCTCAGGATCTCTTTGAAATCACTGTCTGCCCTTCCTTGGCTAAAAGGACACAAATAGATTTTCATGAAGGACTAGGTCTTCATTGGCACAAACTATAATCCCATAAGGAGTCACATTATTCAAATTCATGGGCATATTTCCACTGAGCTGGGGCCGATTACTGTATTTTACAGATTTAGAATTCCAAATAGTACAAGTTTGAACACATCAGATCCCTTTGTAGGATTCATTACTTACATTAAGGGCACCTTGCTGGAATGCAGAAGTCTGGGGAGGGGGAATCATAAAGCCAGGGAAATAAAGGCCCTGCCCACTTCTCTCTGTGTGCTGCATCTCTGGAATTTAACAATAGCAAATGTTTGTTAAGCACCTATTTGGGATAGTCAAAGACAAAAACAAAACTTGCATTCTGCAGAAAATAATAACAGCAAGGTCAAGCTTTCCAACTTCATCACAAACATATATCCTTTTTCTAAAAATAGGGTTTTAAAAAAATCTTCTTGTTTTTACTTTGCAGTGAGTTCTGTAAATATTTCAATATTCTCTTGAGGTTGAAGTCTTGCTGGTGACAGAGAAAAAAAAATTAAACAAAAATTCCAGACACATTGACCTAAACTGGCAATGTGTGCACAACCCTCCATCTTAAAGGAGAGGAGGAGGGAGACAGACTACCCTGAAATGCATTCTGGTTCTGGTTGATTTTGCAGGAAGGTGATTCCTGGTGGTCATCAAGTAAGGAATAATCCTGAGAATATAGGTAAGAAAATTAGGTGGCAAGAGAATAAGGTCTACTGTGTTCTACATAGAACATTTCCTTTAAAGGGTTAAAAGTATACATAGTCTCAGTTATTAGAGAAGTCAAATAATATAGAACAACAGGATGACATAAAGAATTAGTCCGAATAGGGCAGCTGACTGGTGCAGTAGATAGAGCACTGGCCCTAGAATCAGGAGGACCTGAGTTCAAATTTAGTCTCAGAAATTTACTAGCTGTGTGACCCTAGGCAAGTCCCTTAATCCTGTTTGTTTCAATTTCCCTATCTGTCAAATGAAGTGGAGAAGAAAATAGCAAAAAATTCTAGTATCTTTGCTAAGAAGCCCCTAATGGGATCATGGAGAATCAGATATGATTGAAATAATTAAACAACATCTGTATTTTTTCACTGAGACCTCCTTGGGACCCAGCAAAAGGAATGGCTTATTCCCTACCCATAGCCTCCTACCTCTACCAAGAAGGGATGGAGGTGTACTCTTATTTGTCATTCTATAAGCCTAGTTTGCTTATAGAATTGTGCAAAGCTCCAAATCTATTTATTGTTGTTGTTCTTCTTCCCTTTGCATTGTTGTAGTACTTGTTTATACCTAGAGGCAGACATAGATTTTTTTTACCTTAAGTGGGTAATTTCACCTCTGCCTGACTTAGTTTCCTCAACTGTAAAGTGAGGATGATAATAGCAGCTACCTCCTAGGTGTGAGAATCAAATAAGATAACATTTGTAATGAGTTTTACAAACCTAAAGATATTATATAAGTGCTAGCTATCGTTATTATGTTGTATTTTTTGTTGTACTAACTTCATCTTGTATCAGATCATCTAAGCTTTCCCATGTTGTTTTGCATTCTTCACTTTCATTGTTTCATTCATGTGTGACACTTTGTATAGCCCTTCCTTGCAAGGCAAAGCTGCATTTGCTCACCCATTCCCCAAACAACAGGCCTCTACTTTGTTTCTGTTCCTTGTTGCTACAAAAAGTAAAACTGCCCATTTCCTGATAGTTCTAAATTTGATGGGGGAAAGGGGGAAGAGACAGCTAGTTTGTGCAGTTTATAGAGCACCAGGAAGACTTGAGTTTAAATCTAACCTCCGATACTTGCTAGCTGTGTGATCCTGGGCAAGTCACTTAACTCTATTTGTCTCAATTTCCTTATCGGTCAAATGAGCTGGAAAAGGAAATGACAAATCACTCCAGTATCTTTGCCAAGAAAACCAAAAGAGGTCCAACAAAGAGTCAGATGTGACTAAAATAACTGAACCATAAAAGTATGTGGGAGTTCTTCCTTTATGTGAAATTCAAATTGTCCTCTCTGTAACTTCAAGACAGCATTGTAGCTAGAGTATCAGGCTTTATGTTAAGAAAATCCGCATTTGAATCTTATTTCAGACACTTAGCTGAATCTTAGTCTCTCAACCTCTCTTAGTCTCAGTTTCTTCATCTGGCAAATGAGGATAATGATAAAGCCCTGCTTTATGGAACGGCTGTATAGATTCAACAGGCCAATACAGTAAATCTTAAAATTCTAAGTAAATCCTTTTATTCTACCTTTTGGGCATAGCTCTACCTCTGGAGACATGAAGAATGCATATTCTTTCTTCTACAAGACAGCCTTTTATGGACTTGAAAGTATCTGTTATGTTTCCTCTCCCTGCTTCCTTTGAAAACTTTCCCTTCCCTTCTCCTCTTCCAATTAAAAAAAAAAAAAAAAAAAAAAAGAGTGGGCTTTTTGTATTAAGATTTTGGTTTTGCTTTTTACTGGATCTGTGATTTCAATGGCATGGAAACTCCCAGTGAGAAAACATCTTCTCTAAATGCACTTGCTTTGCTACTGAATTTTAAAGTCACTTAGGGAACCCTAAGAGAGAAGTGACTTGCTCCAGATCACCTAGCTGATATGTGTCTGAAGGAGAATTTGGTTTTTCTAACTCCAAGACTTGCTCTCTGATACCACTGCCTCCAGAGAGTCTGCCTGAGACATTCTCATAGAGAACCAGACTGTTGGAAATAGTCTAGATCCCAGATGAGCAACGTCTCACTATTGGCAAAATATAGTTTTAGAAAGAAAGAGCAGTATCTGTCCTTGTCCATCAGACTTATTCTGGCTCTTGTTTTCATCTCTCTTCCTCTGGGTTAACACTTTACAGTCAATTCTGAGGCCCTCTAGGACAGCTTCTCTATGTCTCTGAACCTTTCATTGTGTTCAGTCTTTAGCAAGGGACTCAATGGATACTTAATAACCATATTATTTTGTACTAACAGTGCCCTCTACTGGTTGGAAGCAAAGTGGCACATATTAAACAGCAGAGATTTAAATGAGGTCTTTGCAGAAGGTTTTGAGTTCAGTGAGGTTTTTATGTTCTATAGAGAACATCCAGAAGCTAGATAAGAATATATTCAGTAACCCAGTTTTGTCCCCAAGACCATTTCTCTTTTAACTAGATTGTAAATTCCTTGTGGGAAGGAGCTGTGTTTTCTATTTCCTTTATTCCCTATCACCTAGTCTAAAAAGGGTTGGCCCAAAGGCTTTTCTGTATCTTAAATCACAACAAAAATGAGTTAAGATAAAGCTTCATTCTCATAAGTTCACCATTAGGTGTTTAAATGAGTCATCAGCCAAATCTGGAATTAGGTTTCCAAGCAAGGTGCTAGCATAATGTTGTAGATCAAGAACTCTGGAATAATCAGGAAACTCTGGCCTCCATTTCTTCACCTGGTTAAAAAAAAAGAGTGTTAGACATCTCAGGCCACTTCTAGTTCTCAATCTATGCCTTTTTGTTCCCATGAACATATGAGTATATCAAACCTCAATCTTCTATCTTTCCAGTTTTGAACGTACACCCTTTTTAAGTCCACTCCCATTTGCCTGCTTCCCCATCAGTCTCCTGCTCAAGAAGATGATTGCAATCTTACACTTGTTAATCATCCTCTCTCTTCCAACCCAGTATGCCTCCCACTTCCTTTGGCCAATCCATATCTCTTCTCTATTTCAAAGCCTAACCAAGCTCACTTCTTCCTGGGAGTATTGCCTGACTAACCTTTGATCGAGCTTTTGATTCATGTCCCCTCTCTGTTTCTGAGAATTACTGGCTATTAAGTGTCCAACTTGAGAGTCACTTCATTTCTTTTTTGTAGCTAGGTGGCTCAGTGAGTAGAGAGAGGGGAAAGTAATATGCCTACTATATGAATTTAGTAAGTATTTGCTATGTGCCAATATTTTATAAATATTATCTCATTTGATCCTCACAACAAATAAGGGGTGCTGTTGTTATTTTCATGTTACGGTTGTGGAAACTGAAGCAGACCGAGATGAAATGACTACTTAGGGTAACATAGCCAGTTAGTATCTAAGGCCAGATTTCAACACTTGTCTTTCAGACTCAGCACTCCATCTACCTCACCATTTAACTGTCTAGTTGACTTACAGTGCAGCACTTAGAATCAGGAAGATCTGCATTTTATTCCTGGATAGACACTTATTTAGCTTTGTGACCCTAGGCAAGTCACATCCTCACTCTCTTGCCTCACTTTCCTCATTTGTAGATTAGGGGTGACATTAATAGCACCTAACTCAGATGGCTTTTATGAGTATCAAATGGCATAGCATATATAAAGCCCTTTACCAACCTCAAATGATTATATAAATGATAGTTGTTGTTGCCAGTTACTGCTACTGCTATTACTGACACCACTATTACTACCACTATTAGCACTATTTCCAACCATCACCATCACCATTAATATTAGCTTTGCCTGAAGATTTTCATCTATAAAATGGAAATGTTAATTCCCACCCTGCCTTCCTTATGAATTTGTTAGGAATAAATGAAATAACCTCTATGAAAATTCTTTGTATAATCTAAAGAATCATACAAACTCATGATGCTATTAATCTTACTCCTTTGTTTTCACTCTTACTTATTTCATAATTCTTAAGTATTCTTCATGCATTTATTCTAAATTAATTTTAAACTCCTTGAGGAAAGGTTCTATTTCTTTTGTTTCACTTTTCTTCTCTCAATTCCACCATTGACATATATTACCTGATTGGCCAGATCCCTTGCTCTCTAAGTAGTCCTATAAGGGAAGCTCTATAAATATAAGCATTTATGTAGCACTTACTGTGTGCTAAATACTGTGCAAAATACTCTGTAGAATTATAAATTGTTGAGAAGATGCTGATCTGTATTGGAAAAAATTTCCTCACTTGCTGGATAGGGAGTGTCCCTATAATATTGAGATCAGATTTACTCCATGTCTCTATGACTATGCTAGGTGCTGGGTATTGAATAGAAACAATACAAACACATGAAATAGGTAAATATATATACACAGGGTAAACACAAAGTTAAAAAAACATTTAAACACAAAGTTAAAAAAACATTTATAAGCACCTACCAAGATCCAGGCACTGTGCTAAATGGTGGAGATACAAAGTAATTTGGGGTGAAGTACCTTGTAAACCCTGAAGAGTTTATTACATAAGTGCTAGCTCTTATTGCCAGATAACATAATTTTTTATCATGGATGAGTTGTGTCTCAAAAGCAATGAAAGAAAGGAAAGTCTGGGGTGGAGTAAGGAAGAGAAAGAGATATATCAAGAAATGACTATATTAAACAAAAGGTATCGTTAAAATTTTTTCAAAAATAATGTAACAAGATTTCATCAGAAAAAAAGATGGGCTAGTCTCCTAGCGAGAGGGAATAGACAATAGACTTTTATCTCAACGATTTGATATGAACAGCAAGATAACCCTCCTGAAAAATTGAAAACTTTTAAATTAATGCCTATTTATTGAAAAAATCAATTGCTGTATTTATGTTTCAGCAGTATCATTTCCATGTCAATTGGGAGCCTCTTGTACAGTAAAAAGGAAGGTCAAATGATATATGTCACACAAATGATTGATACCTATACAGTGTCAAAAGGCATTCTATATAAAATGTTTTGCAAACCTTAAAGTTGTATATAAATATTAGCTATTGTATTAAAAGAAAAATTCCAGTAATCTGAGTAGACATCCCAACGAGTTATAGGAAGGAACAGGCAAGAATCAAATTGGATTGGAAGGTGCTTATGGATAACTTATTTTCTGCTTCATGCTCATATGTGTAATATCACAGAGCCATCAAGATATCATCATTATCCTCATCATCATTACCTTTATCTCATTCTCATATTTTAATGGAGTTCAAATAGATATTATCTGAAAACAAACCTTACTCTTCTTTAAAAAACATATTTAATGATTTACAGATTATTATTCTTATGTATAAAATGATGACATTTTTATAAATGAATAAGAGTATTGAGAAGTAGGTTTATATTCTGTATATTCCCTGAGAATATCTTAAGGACAACTCCAGGAGCAGAGAGGATGACTCTTGTTTACATTATCAATAACTATAACAACAACAGCAGGAATAGATAAATAATCTTGCTTTCCCCATTCAGACATAGCACTGGTCCATAAAAATTTAAGAACAATGCCTAATAGATGCTACCAAAGCAAAACTAATTGCCTCCAACTACACACAAAGAAAAGCTTTCAAAGTATAGAGACCTAAAGTAAAATCATGTGGCAACAAAACAAGGTACATGCTGCTGTCCCTGTCCTCCTGTCTGCTACTGCAGGTATCCCAAAGATATTTTCAGTGAATTCACAGAAGATCAGTTTATGATTCAATACCTTGTATTGTAAAAAAAAAAAAAAAGCAGTAATTTTATTTGCCTTTATAATAGTCCATAAAACATTAAAAATAAAGATAGTATAAATATACTAGGATATTGACTTGTGTTCAATGAATCAACCAATAAGCATCTATTAAATTACTAGCATGTGCTCAAAAAGAAAAAGCAAAGCAAAAACCATCCCTGCCTTCAAGGAACTTACATTCTAATAATATGTCCTATCTCTGAATGGGACCATACAAAGAAAGTCATTGATTAGGAAGAAGAATATTCCAGGCATGGGAGCTAGCCAGTATAAAGGTGCAGAAAATAGAAATGAAGTGTTGTATGAGTGACAGTCAATAGGTTTGCTTCAATGTCCCATAGAGTTCATGGAGAATAACAATGTAGAAAACTGGAAAGACAGACCATTTCTGAGTCCCATTCAAAAACAATGAATTCATAAAATAGGATCACAATCATAAACCAAGCAAGTACTTATGAACAATGGGTTTCTTGAAAACACTTTCTGATATTCTTGCTCTAAAAATATGGTCTATGGGCTGACATTTTCACCTGAGTGATCTTAGCAAAGATGCAGCTTTTGAATGAGTTACTGTTGAATACAATTTAGCTTTGTAGAGTAGAAATGCTAAGGAAATATTCCTCCCTCAAAGAGTGTTGTGCCAAGAAACTGGAAACTGAGTGGATGCCCATCAATTGAAGAATGGCTGAATAAATTATTATAAGAATGCTATGGAATATTATTCTTCTGTAAGAAATGACCAGCAGGATGATTTCAGAGAGACTTGGAGAGACCTACGTGAACTAATGCTGAGTGAAATGAGCAGAACCAGGAGATTATTATACATGGCAACAACAGACTATAGACAATAAGTTCTAATGGATGTGGCTCTCTTCAACAATGAGATACAGAGTGTGGAATACAACATAGCAATCTAACTCTCTGTGCTGTTATTTGCTTGCATTTTGTTTACTTTCTCAGTTTTTCTTTTGCTTCCTTTTTGATCTGATTTTTCTTGTGTAGCAAGATAACATGTATTTTAACATATTTAACATGTATTTGACTACCTGATAACTAAGGGTGGGGGTGGGGGGAAGGAGGGGAAAATTTGCATAAAAAGGTTTTGCAAGGGTCAATGTTGGATAAATTACCCATGCATATGCTTTGTAAATAAAAAGCTTTAATAATAAAAAAAAAAGTGATGTTCCAGAGTCTTCTGGCTTCTCATTCATTTAGCTCAATGCCATTCCACAGGCTCATCAGCCCAAAGGAGACCTTAAGGATTTACTGTAAGCAAAAATGATCTATTTCATGGCAATCCAAAGAACCTACTGAGCTCAAGGCAGAAAGAAGAAAGTTGAGGATGGGTGTTTTTTTTTCCTCTCAGAACTTCTGTGCTATTTAGTAACATTGACATTTATTTTAAAATCTGCACAAAAATCAATTTACAAATACAAAGACATTGAAAGTGGTTAAACTATATTTTATAACAAGGCAATGGAAGAAAAAAAATTTAAATCATGAAATAGGCAGAACCATAACAGGGTAGAGTCATCAGGGCTTTTTGACATAGTGCACTAAAGTTTACATAGGGCAATTTATTCCTTCAGCATATAGAAACAACTAAAGATCTCAGATATGGTCAGGTGAGCCACTCATATTCTTGTAAGGGTATTGAACTTCCCTATGTCTTCTTGCTAAGTTAAATAAATTTTGTGATCTCAGAAAGTTGACTGCTTGTGTAATATAAATGTCTATTGTTGACTTGGGCTAGAAATTTCCTAGACGTGGGGTGGGTGCTTTGGAATTATAGATTTTCCTAAAAATAATTCCAATGCATATTTTAGCCTTTACTCTAGAATTTAGAACCAGTTAGCAGGGGTTTGTTTCCTGCCCAGCTGTTTGAAGTCCAGCAACTACACTAGGCTCACTACACTAGAGTGAACCTCCTGTGCACACATCAGAGAGACCTTGATGAGCCCACTGGGCTAGTGGCTTGAGTATAGTACCACCTAATGATCAAATTGTATATTACACTCTCACTAGTTCATAAAATGACATACTATCTTTCTATAGGTTTATGGAAGGCAGTAAGTGCAGTGGTATGAGGTGAATGCACTACTACAGTGCACCACCAAGTGTACATACAACCTACACCAGGGTCAGTGTGTCTCTTTACTTCTGTACATGATGATTTGATCCTTTCTTCTGAATTACAAACATTTTACCATTTCATTCCATTCAGAATGAAAATATATGGAAATATGCTCACCTATGCTTACATTTTACACTCAGTTTCTCCTCTGAAATAAGGGAGTTGAATTCAATGATTCTTCAAGATCCCTTTCAAGTACAAGTCTAAATATACAAAGACTATAAGTATGAATTGATCTCTTCATCTACATATATAATAACAAATTAGATTTTACTTCCATACAAATGGAAAAGAAACCAGAAATCCCACCATACTCCTGAAAATTTAGCATTTCTTTTTATTATATCATGGCACTCAGAGTTCCTTGAATCTGTTTGCCGCATGAAAGATCTCTTAATCATAGTCAGAGGAAATGCTGTACAACCTGTTTCTAAATTCAAAACTTGATAGGAGCCTTAGCCAATGTCAGGGAATGAACCTTTTTTATGCTTTTTAAACTGGCACAAGTGGTTGCCTACCTGGTGAAGAAACAACTCAGAGAAGGAATTCAGGAAGTCAGAAGTTTCCGCAGTAGCTAGGCCTTCAGTGTGGGTGCCAGGTTCACACACCTGGGGATTGGGTGTGTTAGGTCACTCACATAATTCATTATTCATGAATTATATTCATCTGTTTTTTCCTTAATTATTCCCTCTTCTCTAGCTCAGGAGATTATATTAAAACAACAACAACAACATACAATCACATTAGCAAAGTTACTTTTTATCACTTCTTTTGACTGGGATCTGCAATGTTCATCAGAGAGATTTTGCTTTAAAAAATTTCTCTTAATTTTAATCTTAACTTTACTTTTTAAATTGGGTTCCACTTCTCTAGTGACTACCTTTCATAGGATCACACATCTAGATGGAATGAATCAACATTTTCATTTTATAGAGGAGAAATTAAACCCAAAAGTGGAGGCTGGAAGGGGAAAACATTTTGCCCAAAGTCACAGAGCTTGTCAATGACATCCACCATCACATCCACTCTTGCTCACATCTTCTTCTCTTACAGGAATGCAAACTGTATTTTAGATCTTGTCTTCCACTAAAATATTGCTTCTATCCTTTTTGTATGTTACTGTCTTACTCAACAATGAGGAGTCAGTATTTCCCTATTGTGTTTAAAGGATAGCCCACTGAGAGTGACATTCAAGGCCTTTCCTCACCAACCTTTCCAGCTTTATGTCATACCACTTCCTTTTGAAAACTCTATGTTCTACCCAAATTGTTTCCCCAAATTGACATCCCTGCCTCTTTTCATTTTAGGGAGTAAAATGCCTCCCTCCCCTATCCCATACCTGAGATATTCATCCTCTATCTCTCCCTCTCATAATCTGCCTTCAAGACTACAAAAGCATTCCTCTAAGGAGAACATATGTTATAGCAGAAAGAGCATTGTGTTGGAAGATAGCCAGAGGCCCCAGGTTCAAAAACCTACCATTGACACTTACCTTTGACAAATCTTCCTTATAGGTAAAATGAGCAGGTAGGCTAGATGAACTATGAGATCTCTTCAGGTTCTACATCTAGGATCCTATTATTAGAACTTTCTTTCTTTTCCATTTTCCTTATTTGTGTACAAGTTGTAGCTCCTTTGGGAAAGCTCTTTGTGGGTAAGCAGGGTGGGTAAGTACTGAATACATAAATATTTATTGAATCGATGTACATTAATTTGATAACATTCCTGATCCACCATCAAAGCATTTGCATTGAAATGTTTTTAAGGGAAGAGGGAATGGATTTATACCAAGTCTTTCATACTCTCATTCGATCCCTCACTTTCCTCCTTTGACCTTTTTTTGCAAAAAATCACAAAATAATTGGCTCCCAAACTGGAATTGAGGTTATAGCTTTAATATCAGATAGGGATATGAATTAGAAGGGGATTTTACTTGACACAGGGAACCCACAGATTAGGAAATTCTTTCCACCATCGTCAACAGTGTCTTCTTTGTAATTTATGGTGTCAGAGAGTTGATCAGAGCACTGGTGTCAAACTCAAATAAAAAGGAATAAGGGGAGGTAACTAATCCATACATAAGAATGCTAGCAGCATATTGATTTAGTTTTAAGATATAATGTTGCCTATATTTTGGACAACTAGGGAGCCCAGTGGATAAAATGTCTGGCTTAGAGCCCAGAAAATCTGAGTTCAAATCCAACTTCAGACACTTATTAGCTGTGTGATCTTGAACAAGGCAGTTAGCTTAGTTTTCCTCAGTTTCCTCATCTGTCAAATGAGCTGGAGAAGGAAATGGCAAACTACTCTAATACTTAAAATTCCAAGTGGAGTCAAAAAGAATCAGGCACAAATGAAAAATGACTAAACAACAATCTACATTTTGTTGTATTTTTATTTATTTTGTTAAATATTTCCCAATATGCACTGGGGAGCATCTTTGACCCCACTAAGAGGTTTAAGTGAACTGTCTGAAGTCACACAATCATGATCTAGTATATGTACACAGACCTTCCTGCCTATAAGGTCAATAATCCATGCTGGTTTCCAAGCAATGATCTAGACTTTCAATGTCTTTCTCCAAAGTTAGAGAAAGAAACAGATTTCATTCTTTCTGCATTTTGTTCTGTGACTCCCTTCAACAGTTCTTTGATTTGATAGATAAATAGATAGATAGATGGCTGGATAGATAGATATAGGTATAGATAAATAGATACTTAATAGAGAGAAAATTGATACTAAAGTATAAAAATGATCTCAAATTCTTGGCTGCTATTATCTTGCCAGGACTCAAACCTCCCCTATCTTTGTCTTTCATTCTTTCTGCCTCATTTACATAAACTTAATCTCTGAATTTTGATCCCTGCAGCTCTCTGAAATATGCCTCAGTGATGACACTAATAAAGTAAAGCTTCTTCTTTACTGATAATTTCCCAGTAACATGGATAATTTGGACTTCTTCCACTCCCTCTATCCACACCCCCCACCATTGCCTTCCTCCTACTTTCATTCAGAACCAAGGAGAGCTTGACCATAGATGAAAATCATGAATGAATCCACCAAGCCAAATTACTCTCTCCCCTCCCCTGGGGTAGCAGTGAGGGGGATAGGGGAAAAGAGGCTATTAATTTCTTTCTTTTTTTTTTTTTTTTTTCCTGAGGCTGGGGTTAAGTGACTTGCCTAGGGTCACACAGCTAGGAAGTGTTAAGTGTCTGAGACCATATTTGAACTCGGGTCCTCCTGAATTTAGGGCTGGTGCTCTATCCACTGTGCCATCTAACTGCCCCAAGAGGCTATTAATTTCAACAGCTGAACTAATATGGTTGGCTTTCTTGTGACTATACATAAGGGGAGGGGTGGGACTGGATAGGGCATGTGGTCTGACTTTGGAAAGTTATGTCATCATATTTATATACCCTTTGTCTCCCATACGTCAAAAAACTTGCTTCTCACCTAGTTTCCTTTAAGGATCAGTTCCTCAAAGTTGATAGTGACTGATCTCAGTCTCTTCAAAATGGTTTGGTATTAAGGATATAGTCTGTGTTTGCTTGGCAGAATTCTTGTTGTTTCCTCCAAAAAGAATGTATGCTCCAGCACTTTTTTCTTCACTGTGTTGTCATGGGACCATTGTACAACTTTGTCTATTACTAAGTCTCTCCATCTGAAAAATGGGAGCGATAATCATGAGAGAGAACCAAACGAATAAGAATGAACAGAAGTCTGCAAAATTTTGGCAAAGAGAGGCCAGGGCTTACACTGATGGCCACTTCCCAGGGACATCAGACAGTTTAAGCAGGGCCCTTTTTGAGATTTGGCAGTTCTACTTGGGAGATTTTTCAGAAGGCTTTGAACTTACCGTCAGAACAAGGGAGACTGTCTCATCCGAGAGGTACATTCACTTGTAACTGACTCCTCCAGGTTAGGGCTCTGAAGTTCTGTGGTCACCAAATAAATCACCCAATGGAGCTCCCTTGTGGCATCCCCTCCCCCCTCCAACCCTGCTGAGAAATCAAGTGACAAAGG
The DNA here is from genome assembly GCF_048593235.1 of Sminthopsis crassicaudata. NCBI lineage: Eukaryota > Metazoa > Chordata > Mammalia > Dasyuromorphia > Dasyuridae > Sminthopsis > Sminthopsis crassicaudata. Next base: position 444,577,416 of record NC_133620.1, read on the forward strand.
GCCATGGGAGGTAGTCGAGCAGAGGAAGGAGGAATCACTAAATGAGAAGGTCCCTGGGAGGGAGTGTCCTATAAGACACAATTTACTCTCATGGCTTTGCTCTTTAAAATGTAAATATTTCTGACTCAGATCACAGAACTCCCCCACCCAAAAAGCTGTGAAACCCACAGGGGAAAATGATTTCATGCATGATTGCTGCAGAGATATCTTGGAAGGAGGTGTTTCCCAACTTGCAGGAAGGGCAGCTGGGATGGTGGGTGTACTGAGTTCTTGTTCCAGCAAGCAACCCCTGTTTGCTGTGGATTGGACAGAGTAGGGCCCAGAGACTAGATCTGGCCTGAATAGCTGAGTGTTCTAAGAGATAGCCTAGACTGTTCTAGGTAACCTGCTCTGGAATTCTTATCAAAGGGACTAAATGACAAGGATTTGAGTAGGTAGACACAACTACACAGCTCTTTAAGATTTGCAGAATTCTTTACCTACATTTAATTTACCAAACATTTATTAAGTACTGTGCCAGGCAATCTTGCATCATGGACAGAAAGCTGGCCTCTCAGGAAGAAAAACCTGTTTTCAAGAGTAGCTTCCTCTCAATAGGGAAAGAGTTGTATTTGAATCATGAAGACCTGAATTCAAATCCTGCTGCAGAAATTTACTGGATTCTTTAATCCTAGAGCTTGGATTTAGTTTATAATCCTGTTATTCTGGAGTGTCCATGATAAACTATTTTCTGTCCTGTCCTCTTTCTACTGAAATATAAGTTCCTTAAGTCTCATTTTTCTATTAGCAGAATTAGCCATGTAGTAGGCACTTATAAGATATTCATTCATCCATTCATTCATTCTGCACCTTCAGTATTCTCAGGTCTGAGTCCATGGATGATTATGGGCTAATGACTCATGATGATCATACCCCTGAGTCAGTTAGGCTCTGTCGGTGGTCTCCATTCCTTCACAGCCTCCACAATGGGAGTGTTAGATAGAAAAGAGACAGACTCTGGAATCAGGCATCCCCTCCTTTTTATGATAAAGATACCCTCTGGCTCCCTAGTATTGTTGAGTTTCCCTCTGGAGGACACTAGCATGAAGTTTCCTAATTATCTAAACTGAATTTTAGACTGTCTCCATGTGAGTCATCATCTGGTACCATTTGTTCATTTATCCCTAGGGGACAGATGCTACTTGTCTTTCTGGCACTCCTAAAATCCTGGACAGCAGGGAGTCTTCTTTATGAGGAGCAATGGGTGATTGTAATCTATCATCTTTGTGGACCCTGACCATTCTCTTTTGTAAAACGGTAGATTATTCAACCTTTCAATTACTTGGTAAGGGAGGTATTGTTAACCAAACTGACTCAGTCCAACCTAACAATTTAGGTTCAAGATTAGAATGAAATGAGATATTTGTAGAATATCTAACATGGAAAAGATACTCAAACAGGGGTACAGTATAGTGGAGGTAGGTAAAGGTAAAGCCTCATTCTCTCCCTACAGAAAAACATCTGGTCAGCAGGGTGGGGTTAAAAGGACATGGACTCCTCAGGGAGTGGCCTCTTTTACTTGGAAATCCCACCAAAGGCTCATGCCCTAGCCCCCTGAACCATCAAGGATACTTTCTTTATTTTTAGAGGGGAAAACTAGCCGAGTAACATGGTATCCTACTACTTATTTTTCCTTCCATCAGGTACTTCTCCAATGACCTTGGCTTGTATCTTCCTTGGATACAAGCATTTTGTAACAGGCCTTTCTATTTTGGCTAGAGTTCCAGATATGGAACTCAACCCTTGCACTGATGCTTGTTCTAGTTCTTCTACGTTGAGGCCATAGCCACACACTGATTTTCTTCATACTGATCTCTCAGCTGAGGGCTGAAATATATCTGTCAATAAATACGTTCTCCCAAACAACAGTGTTTGAAGGTCACATCGTCTGTCTAAGCACCAATTCTCCAATAACTGAATATCTAGAATGGCTGTTCATCACAGCACACATGTATGACCCACTGACAGTTCCGCTATGCCATCTTACCAAACATTACCCAGAAAAATGGATAGACATGGAACATTTCAGCAGAACTCAATTTCATCAAAGTCATGTTTAGGAGAGGATGCAATTTGAGGGCAGGATTGGTGGTGCAGTGTAGAGAGTGCCAGGTCTGGAGTGCGAAAAGAAGTTCAAATCTGCCCTCAGATTACCAGCTATGTGAACCTCAGCAAGCCACTTACCCCTTTTTGTCCCAGTGATCTCATCGATACAATGAACTGGAGAAGGAAATGGCAAACTACTTCAATATCTTTGCCAAGAAAACCCCAAATGGAGTCACAGAGAGTCAGACATGATTGAAAAATGAACAACAGCATGCACAAGAGACAATCATGCTTTGACACACAATAGTACAATGGTTACTGGAATCAAGTTACCCGGCCTGCCAATAGAATTTACAATAGCAAAAAATTTCTGCCAAAGGAAAGACTAGACCTAGAAAAAGTAAAAAACAAAAATAGTCAGGGGTGAATTGAGGGGAGAGAGGAAAGAAAGAAATTCAGTGTGGATCATGAGTGGAAGCAGCTACTGCTACTGCTGCTGATTACCATTACTACTACTACTACTACTACTACTACTACTACTACTACTACTACTACTACTACTACCACCACCATTACTATTCTTATTATTCCTACTATTAATACTACTGCTGCTGCTGCTGTTACTATTACTATTGCTACTGCTGCTACTGTTACTATTACTACTGTTGCTGCTGCTGCTGCTGTTACTACTACTATTATTACTGCCGCTACTACTGTTATTGCTACTGCTATTACTACTGCTGCTGCTGCTGTGGTGGCAGCTATTAATATTACTATTGCTGCTATTATTTCTACTTCTGATGCTGCTGCTGTTGCTGCTACTACCACTAATTAACATTTTAAGATTTGAAAAATGTTTTATATGAATTCTTATTTGATTGATTGATATGATATGTAATAGAAACATTACCCATAAATAAGATTTGACAGAAGTAATTACACTTTAAAATAGCTCTCTGTGTGTATATAGACAAATAAACAATAATACATCTACACACACACACACTTGTTTGTAATACATACATAGATTAAATAATCTTGATCCCAAAAAAGAGAGGAGAAAATGTACATCCACCTCCCTTTTTTCATATATAGGGGTTATTATATTTGTATAACGTATATACTACATAAAATGCTGACGAATGGGGAGGAGGTAGATTTATGGAAAGAAAAGGTGGTCATTGAAAAAGAGGGAAATAGCATGTCAAAGTATAGAGAATGAAATAAGCATCAAGTAAAGGAGGAATCATAAGACAACTGGCTTAACTGAACTAGATGGCTAGTGTTGAGGAGTAGTGAGAAATAAGATTAAGCATTTAACTAATAACTAAGGAGTGAATAATTGAGTGGAAAAAGCACTGGTATGGGATGGCCTGGGTTCAAATCCTTCCTATGATGGTTAATTGGGAACTTGAGCAAATTGTGGCAACCCTCTAGGTCTCAGTTCCTCATTTGTAAAATTAAGGGATGGTCAGATAGTCCCCAATGTCCCTTCTAACTCTAAACCTTTAATCCTAGGATTTTGATACCATCAATGAATACTAGGTGAAGGGGCTAGGGGAAAGGACAGATCATGGAGAGACTTGAAAACCAATCAAGGAGTTCAGCCTAGATGAAGAACATGTTAAGAAATCAGCAAAGGTTCTTGTGTGGGAGAGAACCATGATAAAGGTACATCAGGCATGGATTCAATTGCAAAGGAAAACAAGAACAACTCAGAGGTAATTTCAATTATCCATTATGAGTTGGTAAGAATGGAACAGTGGTGATGGAGAGGAAGGGCTATTTAGAGATAATAAGATAGAAGAGTTAGTGGGACTTTACAATTAGATATGGAAAACAAAGGAAAAAAGAGAAGTCAAAGGCAACTCTGAGGTTTTAAATCTAGAGCTGGTTAGACTAGTGGAGCCATTAAAAAAAAATTAGATAACTGTCAGGGAAAACTAGTTTGGGGGATGGGTGGAGGAAATGATGAGTTCTATTTTGAACATGTTGTGGTTAATTAAATTTACTTCAATAAGTATTTATTAAGAGTTTACTATGTACAAAGAACTGTACTAGGAGCTGAACTTGCAAAAAACTGATCAGTTCTCAAGATCAATGAGCTTACATTCTACTGAGGGTTACAACATATCCACAAAATATATATATATACATGTATGTATATGTATGTATGTATGTATATATATATACCAACTTGAGGAAGAGAAAGAATACTATAACAGAGTAAATTGGAGAAAGCTTCATAGAGAAGGTGACACTTAAGGTGAGTCATGAAGGAAGGTAAGGATTCAGAGGAGCAGGAATGAGAAAGGAGTGAATGAGTCATAAATTTGACAAATTGTAGCTGCATTTATATGGCAGAGAAGATTGTATGTTGTTTTATAAGTACAGATTGTCACTCTGCCTTCATTGAAGAAGTTCAAATTAAAATGGAAAGGTTGGTATCAATCTGAAATATTTCTAAAATAAAGTTGGATGTAGCAATTGATTTTCTGTGAGGATTGAAGGGAAAAGAATAGTAGTACCATTAATATAAAAAAGAAAATTAAAGGGGAAAAAATGAACCACTGCTAATTAACTTAAATCTAGGTCAGAATGTTCTCTGTTTTTTACAGTTAAAGGTTCTGATAAAGGTCTCATTTCCAAAATATATAGATAACTGACCCTAATTTATAAGAAATCAAACCATTCTCCAATTGATAAATGGTCAAAGGATATGGACAGACAATTCTCAAATGATGAAATTGAAATTATATCCACTCATATGAAAGAGTGTTCCAAATCACTACTGATCAGAGAAATGCAAATTAAGACAACTCTGAGATACCACTACACACCTGTCAGATTGGCTAAGATGACAGGAACAAATAATGATGAATGTTGGAGGGGATGTGGGAAAACTGGGACACTGATGCATTGTTGGTGGAGTTGTGAAAGAATCGGCCATTCTGGAGAGCAATTTGGAACTATGCCCCAAAAAGTTATCAAACTGTGCATACTCTTTGATCCAGCAGTGCTACTACTGGGCTTATATCCCAAAGAAATACTAAAGAGGGGAAAGGGACCTATTTGTGCCAAAATGTTTGTGGCAGCTCTTTTCATAGTTGCTAGAAACTGGAAGATGAATGGATGTCCATCAATTGGAGAATGGTTGGGTAAATCATGGTATATGAAGGTTATGGAATATTATTGTTCTGTAAGAAATGACCAGCAGGAGGAATACAGAGAGGCTTGAAGAGACTTACATCAACTGATGCTGAGTGAAAAGAGCAGAACCAGAAGATCACTGTACACTTCAACAACAATACTGTATGAAGATGTATTCTGATGGAAGTGGAAATCTTCAACATAGAGAAGATCCAACTCACTTCCAGTTGATCAATGATGGACAGAAATAACTACACCCAGAGAAGGAACACTGGGAAGTGAATGTAAATTGTTAGCACTACTGTCTATCTACCCAGGTTACTTATAACTTTGGAATCTAATACTTAACGTGCAACAAGAAAATTGGATTTACACACATATATATATATATATTGAATCTAGGTTACACTGTAACACATGCAAAATGTATGGGATTGCCTGTCATCTAGGGGAGGGAGTAGAGGGAGGGAGGGGAAAATTTGGAAAAATGAATACAAGGGATAATATTATTTAAAAAATTACTCATGCATATATACTGTCAAAAATATATAATTATAAAATTTAAAAAATTAAAATTAAAAAAAGGAATATTCTCTCTGTCTCTTTCTGTTTCTGCTTGGTTGTCTCTGTCTCTCTATATAATATACATATACATATATATCTTTGTCTCTCACTCTCATTTTGTGTGTGGGTATGTATTTGTCTCTCTGTCTCTATCTCTGTCTCTCTTCTATGTTTGTGTCTCTGTCTCTATTTCTCTATCTCTATGTGTGTATCTCTCTGTTTTTCTTCTCCCTTTTCCCTGTCTCTTTGTCTCTCTGTTTTTATCTTTCTAAGTTTCTATCTTTATTTCACTGTATCTATCTCTCTGTCTCCATATTTCTGTCACTCTCTATGTCTCTATCTGCATTGCCCTAGCTCTTTGGCTCTCTGACTTTGACTCTGTCTCTTTCCCCCTGTCCCCTCTCTCCATCTACCTACCTATCTTATCTATCCATCATCTAACTAATTCTGGAGTCAAAGGGTGTAGGCAGAAACTGCCCTGCTTGAAGTCCCCTTTCTCTCCCTGTTCAGAGAGTGCTAATCTCCAAAACTGATGTTTTCCTGGTGTATGTATGGGAGGCTTTATCCTGACTTCTTAAAAGTATGTTTACCCTTTTGTATTTAAAAGTTTACTTTGTTCTCTTAAGCCAGCAAATGTGATAAAACTATTGATCAATGAACTGTTGCTCCAACTGCTGGGGGCAGGGAGAGAGATTGGGAAATATCCAGGGAGGAAAGGTAGATTTAAAACAACTACGTTTGTTAGAAAGAGATTTCTGGCTGGGGGCTTGAAGTGAAAAAGGAGGGTCATTGATTTCTAATCACAAGTTCCCAGGACAGAGAGAATACATGTACCACAATTCACTAACAAATGAGTTGGCTGTAGGAGTTGTTTAGCTAACTGTTTTGATCATTCAGACAGGCACCTAGCATTACCAGTTTACTAACTTAAAGGAAAATGGGGAGGGGGAGTGGAGGGAAGGTAAAGGAAGGACTCTATTCCACTGTTCCAATAATTTCTAGTTCTATTTATATCTATATAGATGCAAACTTACATATATGTGTGTATAATATATATGTGTATACAGAGATAAGCATGCATATTCACATAAATGCCTGTGTATACATGAATGCATATATATATGTGTGTGTGTGTGTGTGTGTGTATGTGTGTATAC